>NW_006913621.1:2214-32886 GCF_000464535.1 Endocarpon pusillum Z07020
GAGCTTAAAGCGTTAAAAAAACGTTTATTAAAGTTAAAATAAGTCTTTATTTTGCAAAGATAAAGAATTCTAATTAAAAGAACTCTAAGTTAGACAAAACTTCTAAAAATAAACTTAATAACGATCTTATAGATCTAGTTATAATGTTAAAGATAAAATAAAAGATGCTAAATATAACTGGCTAAGTCTAAATATGTAAAAATGCTTTATTAAATAATAATTTGTGATTAAAGTTTATCTTCAGTCTTTGATATAGGAATTATAATTTACAAAGAACAATTAAATTTTTATTTTTATATATATATATTACTTAAATAAGCAATTAGCTCAACATCAGCATTAAGCATAGAGATAGCTATATCGTTTACATCAATTTCTCTATCAATTACTGGTCAATTCGGCTCAGAATTGGCCCAATTGTCTTCTACACATACAAATTGACTAATTTGACAAATCGACAGAGGTTGAATTGATTTGACTCAGGCACAGATTTGAATGATTTGCCAAGGAATTGATTTGTTTGATTTGACTAATTTGATTTGAATGGACACCCTGTGCACGGGTGATTCTACCGCATCTTGCGTGTACATCAATGCAGTGAGATGCGCTATTTCACCATTCCCCACCTGTCACAGCAGGCTGTGCATTCTTCCGCCTTGCTGATGTATCATTTGGCTCCTTGCCATTAGTGAGAATACGAAACACTCAGCCGTCTGTTGCTGGCCATGAGAGAGGGTGAACATACGAGCTGCTGTCATGATCAGGCTCCGCAACAGCGGATTGTGCTACGGAACCCCAACAGAGGGCGCATTTCAAAAATGAAACAGAAACGCATGTGGCGTTACCTGCTCAAGTGCCATGTGCCGTCGAAGACGTCCACAGGAAGTATTATCAGCTCTACAGTATCAAAGTTGCAGTTTAATCAGCAGCCACCGTCTTGCTTTCTTCAAGAGCTTTGAGAAGCAACGTTTCGTACCCAGAAAGGGTATACTTCCGCAATAATGGAACGCACACCTCGAAAAATGTTCTCAAACCCAACAAGTCAACTGCCTCAGGAAACATTCAACCCAAGCATGCATGAAATCAACACCGTTCAATCCTCTGCGGCGGAAGATGAATCAGTCCTCAAAACTCACAGGCGTGCAGAATACAGTGAACCGTTGCTCAAGAAACCGCAAAATGATGACTTGGAAGAAGCTCTTCAAGCACCCCAGCATATTTCATGGGCATACAAGTCCAAGCAAATCAACAAAAAGCTGGGACTACTTTCTATGGTAACACTGGTGATAGGAACTCTGGTGATACTTGCCAGCCTATTGTTTGTGAGCTTTTTGTGGTTAAGCGATGTCAATAACAGGACCTGGCAAGTAGTTGCGTCTAGAAATTGGATGACCCGATGTGTCTCTCTTACCGCTCTGGCTCTTAGAACTACTATATCAATGCAAGCCATGATCTCAACTTCTATGCTCGCCGGCCTGGCCCTGGAGAGGAAGTCAGTACTAAGTATGCATTTAGCTTCCACCTCGGCTATGCGCAATATCAATAATGGGCCTCTTTATCTGGCTTGGTGTACTTCTAAAGCTTTGTTGAAGATGGAGAAGCCATGGAAGCAGATTTTTCTGCCCTCGATCTTGATCTTACTCTTTGTCACAACCTTCCTTTCTCAATTCACATCAACGATTCTTCTTTCAGATTTGTCCCTCACTCCCGTGTTAGGGCTCCCGACTTCGACCACTTTGTCTAGTCACTTCATCTACAACACTACAGATGAATATAGACCACTGAATCAAATAACCAGGGGATCGTCGTGGTTAAGATTGCCTGCCTTCTACCCTGCGTTTGCTGAATACTCGAATCCTGAAACAAAGCAGGACCCGGCTGTAGTCGATACCGGACCGATACTCCGAGCATTTCTACCACTAGGAGAGCAACAGTCCCGACAAGAAATCGGTGATTATAAGGGCGTGGCAACTGTGCTCGACAGCCGCGTGATTTGTGTTCGTCCTGAGCTCGAAAATCCAAAGTTGCAAATTAATAGTAATGGTGATTCACCTATTAGTTTGGCCTTAGTCAGCTCGATCTCGGCCTCAAGTTCGGCCAACGGTGTCCTACGCGACCAGAGTGGTATCAGAAAAAGAGAATATGGCTGTCTCGTGGATCCCCCCTTAATCAAAACGCCTGATAATGGTCGGGGAATTACCCTGTGCCAAGTCATGCCGATTGCCTCTGACCTTCCGAGCCAAATGGAAATCTATTACGGTGTCGCATCGGGCTTAACCTATTTAGTCCTCAATGCGACCACTAGTGTTCGTGGCAAATGGTGGGATCTAGTATTTGGCTCCGATCTATATGAATATTCACCAGTCAGTAACGAGATAAACGGTGAATGGATCGATCTTTTATTCACTGACGATGGGACAATGCGGATAAGTGCTAGTCTCTGCTATGCGGCATCAGACACCGCAGACTTATTTATACGTGCATATTCAGGCATGAATCGTACAGAGCCTCTTGCGGAGTTTGATACTAACATATCAAAATATCGATACGATGCGGTCCGAAACCAACTCGGACAGAGAAAAGATGGGTCATGGACGCATGGCATGTTTTCAGCCCGGGGTATATTGCAGCTAGAGCCTCGCCCCAGTTGGAGTCCAGGAACACATCCAGAAGACTATGTCCGTCCGTGGAGATCAGTTGGATTGTCATCCCCTTATATCTCATGGGTGAACAATGCCGCTAGGTTTGAGTACCCCAGCGTTGCCGACTATGATCCCATGAATCTTTGGCCTCCACAGGTGAATTACACAGCTTACTTGGGTACAAAGAACAGTGGCGTGTCTGTAGACGACTCCCCGGTGTCTGGACACAATTTCTCCAGTATACATCCAGACCCGTCCTTCCCTGCTCTTCTGCAAGAAATTCTGCAACACGGTGGTGACATAGCTCATGCCCTCTCCTCCCTCCTCACAGTCCTAGCGGCATCGACGTATTATGACCAGCTACCACAATTCAACGGGCAGAGCGAAGTCGAACAGACTTTCTTCGAACCTGTGCTCACGCCGCAAACATACCGAGGCTACAGCTTCGTGATGGCGGTTGCTTCAACGCATCTCATCCTCCTCGCAACCATTCTATTCCAATTCCTTACCGGCACCAAGATCTCGAGTATCGGCAATGCATGGCAGACATTCGCACAGATCAAAGATCCCTTGACCGAGGAGCTCCTAGATTTCAATACCCTGCCGTCAGACGAGGAGGTGAGGCGGTGGATGAAGAGGAATGCCGACGCGAAGGTATCGGACAGAGTTTCGGACTCGATGGGGACTTTCAGTAACAAGCATGAAGAGCATGCCGTGCAGTCAGCCCTGCAGCCTAACGATCTCGTTGGAATCAGGCTTGCAAGCAGCGGCACCCGCACGGAGTTAGCTCGTCGTCAGCGTGCTGCAGACAGCAAATTGAGCCACGACGTTGTCAAGACTTCGAGCGTTGAGGATCTTCCGTAAGAGAAGGTTAGAGGTATTGATGGCCCAAAATCAAGAGCAGCAGGCGTCTACTCTGCGACATTCAGAACGTTGATGTCGGCGTCTTTCATGTAACGTCGGTAACCCCCTGAAGAAGAAAGAAGATCACATAGCTAGGAAAGTTTCCCTCCAATTCTTGGCTTTCTAATTGAGATCAATGCTGGAGACTAGACTGTGGAGCAAAAAGGCCATGGACCTGAAGGAGACAGCAAAAGCGAATCAGTCTTCGCAAGCAAGAGACAAGAGAAAACGCCCAAAGATGCCTGTGCCCGTTGCGACTGAAAAGTTCAATATAGAGAAATAGCCCTCATCAACCAAAGCTGGTGCCTTTCAGCCAGTCAAGAAATCCCCTCTTAAGGTCTGTCCTTGGTCCTCGTTCCACCAAAATCAGTTGAAAGATAGCCCTTCAGCAAAATAGTAGCCGTGCTATGTGCTACCTTCCTATGCACAAGAGTCAAAGCACTCAAATTTCCTTCTGCATTGCCACCAGAGCAATCCCTAACCCTCAATCCTCAATCTTGATCCTCCCGCCAGGAAACTCCCTACACAGCTTCAGCCGCATCTCCATAACCCTCGCCTCCACGCCCTTGACGCGCATCAGCTCCCAAAACGCCCTCGCGTCGCGCACGATCCGCGAACACATGGTATGCATATGCTCGGCCAGGAACTTGACGACCCACTCCTCCAGCACGCCCTTGATGGGATCTCCGTCTGCGAAATCGCATCCCGCGTACGTGAGGATGCGCGTGGCAAAGGCGAGGAAGGGCTGTGTGTCGTAGCTGCGGTGGCCGTGCAGGATCTTGCGGAAGACGAGGTGGCCGAAGGCCGGGAGCTGGAGGCGCTTGGCGAGGTTGAAGAGGTTCGCCGAGCGGAGGAGGTCGGCTGGGTAGTTGATTGGGGCGGCGGACTCGTCGAGGATGGGTTTCCCGTCTGCGGAGGAGGTGAGGAGCAGAGGCTCATATTCGTAGGCGTTAAGGAATTGCACCACCGCTTTGAAGTCAGAGGGCGCGATGTCGGAGAATGTTGGGTCCATGATAAAGGAACATAGTCGCTCGCCGGCCCGCGTTGTAATACGCTCGGTGAGGATGGCGGATTGGGCGAGACTGGCTCGCGAGCATTCGAATGGCGCGTCGTTGGTCTGGCCGACGAATACTTGGACGAGATCTTTGATTGGGATGGCGTCGTCCTCGTCTGAGGGCTCGGGCTTGATGATACCCCCGTCTTGTGATGATGCCGCCGGTGTGATGTACGGGGGAGGAGCTGGCGTCTGGAGTCTGGGGGGTGGACCAACCATGCATGGTGGAGGGGTAGACGCTGTGAGTTGTGCTGACGTAGTAGCTTCTCCGTCTGAAACCGGTGCCTTCGTGGTTTTGGACCGCGATTTCTTGCGGATTGGCCCTTCATAGTCTGAGTCCTCCAGATGACTGTCGTCAGAATCTTCCGTGGTGCGCTCTCTGCCAGAGAGGTCGTTGCTGCTGCTGCTGCTTTCCCGTAGATGCTTCTGACCTGTTTGTGCGCTCAGATTGCCCTCGCGAGCATCAACCATTTTCTTGTGCTCCAAGATGACGTTCGTCCAGAATTCTAGATTCCCACTGTTTTCTTTAGCCAACGTGAAGTAACTAGTGAAGTCGGAGTTCGGATCAGCTCTCTTCCATTCCTCCTTGTGCGCTTCTTCGAAGTGAAACATTCGAGCACGCGTGAGCCAGAAACTGAATAAGATCAGCAATTAAGTAGTCGTTAAGACCGTGCTGGAAGCTTACAACTCGCTTTTGCCGATCAACCACACAGGGAAGGGCCCATGCTGGGTTGTCACACCGACGGCTGATTTCAAACGTGCCGTCTTTGTGGGAATCATTGATTCCGTGCAGACAACAGCAAGTGAATAGTTGGGGAGATTTGGTCCGATGGGGGATCGAGAAGGGCTCTGCCGGATCAAGACGCATTGGCCGGGCTCGATCGGTTCGGCTACCTGGAAGTTACGGAGTCGAGAAGACATGATGTCGATCCTTGTAGAGAGTATATGAGATGTCCTGAGTGTATAGATGACTGATGATCTGGTGGGAAATTAAGTCTGCAAGAAGTGGATCAGAACACTTGAGAAGTCCATTGAGACCGAACGTCATACCGGAGAGGTGCACCTGTATCAGAGATACCTTGATCGGAATTCACAGATTTCGTATTAATCCCGGTCCAAGAGATTGAAACTAGGTGAAACACGTTAACCCCGTGGTGTGTGAGGTAGAAAGTATGAGTCGATAGAAAGGGCCTCGATGGTAGAGTTGGGAGAGCTGAAGAGCTAGCGGAAGTATGGTTTGGGGAAGTGAGAGAAGAGGAAAAAGAGTGATTTAGGTGAGTAAAATGCTAGAGATACGCCCCCAAGTGACCACACGGTTCAGTTGAAAGGTGTTGTGGGGGACCACAAGGAGGATAATCCATTGGAAGACGTTGATTGAAAGGAGGATACAAACTAGGACGGAAAGTGACGTCAAGATAGGACGGTCATTGAAGACGGGGTTGAAGATCAGATGGCTGTCACTAACCGAGGGGAGGGTTTGGGAATCAGGAACAGGGATGGGATCAGAAGGACAAAATAACTTGACGTTTGTAAAGACGATCCAACAGACTTCTGGCATGGCAGTAAGCGGCGGCAAAGTTGGGATATGTCAGAGAGATGCGTCGCGAAGTGAGATGCAAGAGTGATCAAGTAACAAGGAACGTACTACGAATAGGGGAACACCTACCTGCCTTCAGAGCGACGGTGTGATTGACACGAGTTCGCGACGGTAAGAAAGTGCTGTACTGCAAACAAGGGACGAAAGTAGAATGCTAGCTTTGAGCCAGCACAATGCTCTCAATTAGTGTGCACAAGAGGTCACAGTGAATGAACAGTGATGAGGTGGCCGAATCTCTCCATTAGCTAGTCTGATCATCACGAGGTTTTGCTTGACTGAACAAGCAGAATCAAGTCAACGCAAAGTAGCATCGCCGTAAATGACAGATGGTTGACAGTAAGTCAAGAAACTAGAAAGCGAAAACAGAAATCATTGCGAAGGAAGTCGCAGACTTATGTGTTCCAATCATTCCTTTCCTTCCAGAGGATTCAAACTCCAGCAGAGTGGATAGGCAAAGTGCGTCGGGGTCTCGAGGGGCGATTAAAAGAGTAGAGGGTCATTTGATCCAGAATAATTGTCGGCCAACCTCGAAAGAAGTGGAGTATGTGTGGCTTGCTGTCAAAGCAAGTTACGACGGTCTCCAAAAGCATATCGTAGTCTCCCAACACATTCTGGTAGATCTTCCGTTGATCTGACAATAGCTCCAAGCGGTCAATCTGGTGTGAGCTAGGCGCAACCTTTAGATGATTTTGGGAGATCTGCTGTTGCTGCATCATGGTGAGCCTTTGAACAACAGGGCTGTCACAGTTTGACAATGCGAATGTAGGCCTACCTGATCTCGACAATGTCGTCGATATGGTTGCACATGGCCACAAACAGATCGAAGAACAATTTGCCACCATTCTCCATCTCCATCTGCATGGTTCCGCTCCTCTTGAAAGTCTTGCGACTTCTGATGATCAGAGCTAGGTAATGAGCGCGGAGCCGCGATTCCGTGTCTGGTGTGTTGTCATATGCATACCGAGCGGATCGCAAGATCGCGTCGACTTGGACGCCAGACTGAAGTCCTTGCTTCCGAAGAGCGAGACGCTTCAGCTCTTCCAAGCCGTACTTCTCAGCAGCACAGTAGATGACGGTGTCCCGGAGAACATGGCCGCCCACGTCAGGAAGGTAGATTGTAGAGTCGCTGGAACCGCGACCACCTTTTTTTGGGTCGTGAGCATCCTCGAGCTCCCAAGTGTCACGGCGCTTATTCTGCAACAAGCGAGGATAGTAGTCACCCTTGTAGAGGAATTCGAGGATGCAGGAAAGTATTTCGGGTTCTCTGGATGGGGTGAGTCGACAATCTGAGAAGTTTGGGCAGGGTCTTGACATACTCATCGGGCAGTTTCACCTTCTTTGCGCCGGCCTCAAAGAACTGGTCCTTCAGAGAGGCAGCAAAGAACGGTGCGCGGCAGAGGACATCCTCGTGGGCGGCAAAAAGACGCTGATCACGACCCACAACCATGGTGATTATGGGACTGGTGAGAGGGCTGAGGGTAAGTTAGCTGCGTCGCTTCATCGAGGCGCATCCCTACTAACCTTGCCACCATGGGACTGTCCAAGCTTTCCTGCATCTTCTTCTTCGTACCCTCGCGATACGTAATCTTGAGCGGCTTGACAGACTTGCCTGCGCGATCCTTAGAAGCGAAAGATCGTTTGAACATGCTGCCCAGCCGGATGGGCGATCTTTGGTCAGAATCGTCCAAGGGTCGAATGGTAGGTGGGAAGATAGTGAGCGACTGAAGAGGCCCCTAAGGAAAAAGTAGAGAGCGTGTGGGGGTTGGGTTGTCGTTGACGCTGCTCAATCACGCGAGTATCTGCATGTATGAGTCCCGGAAGTCTTTCAATGACTTCTTCGACAACGGAGAATCTCGATATGAGACACTCGTAAGTCAAAGAAGATCCTCGAAAAGACTCGACGTCCAAATCGCCTGGAAAGCGAAAGGTTACGGTGCGGGCGGCAACTCTGAGAAGCGTGAAGAAGAGAAAGAAGTTCAGAGACGGATTTGGAACTTAACCTGCTGCAGCGGCGGAAGAGACACCACGTGACCTTTCCGTGATGCCATGGCACGATCCCATTGGTCAGGCGTTTAGGCATCGAGATGTCCCGCGTCGCTGGGCAATAATTTATCGTCGCCTTGGAAACTTACCTTTCATTTCCGTACATCCCAATTGTATCAGCCTCTAGCTTGAACAAGGCAGCCGACATTGGTACCCGCAGCGAGAAGCTATTGAAGCTATTTGGTGTACTGTATTAAGGGTGAACAGGCACTTGCATTTAGCTGTCCTGACAACATGGAGCCCGAAACAGTGGCCTGGATGAGCTTCACTACGAGCGGCAGAGGCAATTACGGCACTCCTTCTCGAAAATCCTCAACCCATTTTAACAAGGAGCTATCTCGAGGCATTTTGTCCCGCTCAATCAGACTCATACACAGGGCATTAAACTGTTTTTCCATCGCTGCTTAATTCAATGCCCGTTGTGCTCGCTCTACTATTACAGGACAACGGCCATCCAGCACCAGTCGTAGTCACTTTCCGGGAAGCTCCCAAACCCTGAACACAAACACAGATGATGAATCTAACATCTAACGCGAGGAAACAACTTCTGATTACACCCAGAAATGCTTCGTTATTGTCCTTTTTCCACTCTCCTTCTCCTAAGCTGTTCTCTTTCTAACCTCTTCTGTCTGCTATGCCATACAGCGGCCACCATGTTGAATAAGAATGTCCAAATGAAAACAATTCCAATGAAACCCAGAAAAAACACAACCATCATGATGGAAAAGATAACAAAGCCATATGTAGCTCTCTGAAAAACCTGATTATCGTTCAACGGAGGAACAATTGATCCAACTTGCATAGCTGATAGCACGAGGGAAAAATAGACAAAAACTCCGAGTAGCCAGGCGAATTTCCTCTCGAAAAAGACCGTGTAACGGTTGTAGCCATATAGATAGCCGCGGATGGAGTGTGTGAAGAAGAGTCGGATCCTGTATATGGAGTTGATTCTTCCCAAGCGCAGTTCGCCAAATTGGAAGCGCCGGTTGACCTGGTCCAGGGCATTGACGTCGATAATTGAGACAAAATCTGCCACAAAGGTCTTCCACCAAGCCCATTTTCTGTCGATAGGTACCAGACCAAGCTCGTGCGCCAATTTCATGTCCAGTGGAGAGCAGATCAGCCAAACGTATGACAACAAGAGTCCACAGGCGGTCTCGTGCAGCTCCTTGGATTCACAAAGATATCTCTCCCAGAAGCTAAAGTTAAGAAGGTACTCCGGCAGCGGTTTGACAAGCAGCCGATTCGAGAAATGCAAAAGGTGAAGATCCAACTGCTCTGTCGGGATAATATCCTTGCCCATCATCTTCTGTCGCTGCAGCGGCCTTGCGTTTAGAGGCCGACCTGCCATCCATAGGTACGCGTGAATGCTGTTGAGCCGCGAAACATTTAGGTCATTCCTCAAGAATTCTTCTACCTCTTCCGCGACCAGAACGACTTGTTGGTCCTTTGTCCGTGTGATAGTCGGTAGGGATTCCAGTACTTCTGAACTCACAGCAGCGACAATTTGTTGTGGCTGCTGTTTGATCGCACCATTAGGCGGTAGCACAGACTCATTTGTGCTTAAATCTTTTTTATATTCTTGAGCAGGTACGCCTGGTGGAGGAAATGGAGGTCTTAGACTTTGCTCCATATACACCATCTATGCGATTGACGGTCACAGCAGTGAGAAATTCGAAAGGTGATAGATAGCAAATGCTCTGCTACATATCCGGTCGAGGCCGGTATCAATAGAGTCGTTGATACACTTATAGGCGGTTTCAAGGCGACTAAGTGACCTGAGGTCGATGAATAGAGGTGAATCGATTGTTAGCAAGATTGAATTTTGTTTTCTGAATGACGGCGTGTCGTGAGTAAATTTGCGTGTAGGCATGGTGGTGCTAGGGAGGAGGGATCCTTGGATTATATGTACGGAGTTAAGCAACAACGATTCCAAATAGGGGTATCCGGTTAGTCGTCGCCCTCTAACTGGTCAGCCTGACCCTTGGACCCCATCCCAAGTGCACGGGGAGGAACCAGGCTTGTGTTAGATGACATCTGCGAGTTCCACCAAGTGAGGCTCAGGCGAACTTTTTAGTAAGCAGACACTAAAATAGCTAAGGGAGCGGGGCCCGAGCGGTTTTGATGGCCTATCATTCAAGCCAGCTGACATCCGATCGAGCGCCTACTAGACGGCCTACAAAACATCTTGTTTGGAAGTTGGGGCCGTCGCACTCCAACTAAAACAATCTCTTCGGCCGCTTCTTCAGCTCACATCATTGCAGGCAAGAGACTATCCACATCTCCAACCAACGTCAAAGGAGCTCGGCGCAGGACAATGGATACGAGTTTCATATTGACGACATGTACTCGTAGGATGTGACCAAGTTCCCACCTACCTAGTACTTTGGCGAGCTAACTGAGTTCACTTGGCCAGCCATTTGTCGTGTTCCTAGGCGCCTGAGTACCCTTCATCTTCGGACCATCACAACGTGCTTAACCATCCTCGCATTGCCTTTACTACGCAATAGTTAAGTGCTTTCAATTTAGAGTGCGATGAATTCTTTAGATCGACAGAGAGGCGCGATCTGGGACCGATTGAGTCTCTCCTAGAGGCCTGAGCCGTCCCAGCACCCAACTTTGGGTCCTATCTATCCAGTAACTCTTGGATGACTTCTGCCGAGAACGCTCTCTTTTGCTTGCAGCAATCCTTCTCTCCTTCTCCCCTTCTCCATAATAGTCGACGACATATCTATCAGTTCAGGCCGTAAGACTATTTTACCTCCCTGAACCGATCAGATCACCTCGACTCTCTGCGAACTGGAGAGAGCGTCATCCTCGGTCTTCATGCTTGGAAACCCCACCGGTTGGGCCGTCCACAAAAGGTGACTGGCACGACGACATGCCACCATTCAGTAAATGCGACCAAATAGATGATGTTATATCAACGGTGAAATCGGGGAGCCAGAATACCTCAACCTCAAGTCCACATTTTGTGAACGGCTGGGTAGATAGACCAAACACTCGTGGAACACGGGATATATTACAAACGTGCGTCATCACGTTGATTCTTTGCAGTTAGTCGTCGCTTATTATGAACATTTTTCTGGAAAAGGCCGTGTCGCATTTGCGAAGGATAAACTGCGCTGGATGCTCTTCACTCTCTTCTGGCCCGACGTAACGGTGGGAGTCGCTTACGATCAATGAGAGTCTGCTTCCCAATGCGTGGAGGACTTTGCCAAACTCACAAACAAGGGCCCCGTACAATGGACTATGCGACATGCTTTCTTCGCAGATATGGGCGGATTTCTGCTTCAATCTCCAGTCTTTCCACCTTTCCCGGTAGACGGCCAACAGCTTATATATCTCATTGAAAACAATTACATATCGTACCTCAATGTGGAAGGAGACACCATCTGGGACAAGAATAAGGCTGACAGGTTCACGTGTGCAATAACGCTGATCCAAATCAATTGGTTCAGTATTCAATGTGTCGGCCGCGCTATCCAACAATTGGCCTTATCGACGCTGGAACTCCTGACAATCACCATGATCTTTTGTACTCTGTTTACTCTCTATTTCTGGAACCACAAACTGCTGGACGTACAAACTCCAATCATCTTACAAACAGGTACCCCTCTTGCCGAGATCCTCGTCAGAGCTGGAAACCAAGCCCGCGATCTGTACAAGCTGACGCCCCTGGATTTCATCGCCTCTCGACCTACCCCCACAAACCTCACCGCCTCCTGGTGGTGAAGCCTAGCCCTCTGCTTCGACGGCATCCTCTTCCAGATGAAAGAAAAATGCTGCCCCGTTTCCACATTCTCGAACTCTAACGCTAAGACAAATTACAAGCCTCACACGATGTCTCTCGTGAAAACACTGAAACCCGGACGAGAGGAGTTAGTCATAAAACCTTTTTATTATATATTAATATTATATTCCTGTTGGAAACAAGACCGCGCTGCCGACTGAAAAGGAAATCAAGCTTCCGGACTTCCCACATACGTCTCGAGCGACCAATTCCCAGAACAGCCCGCCTGAGTCAGGATATATTTTGCTTAATGTCCTCGTCCCATTCCCTCTTCCAGAAAATTATCTCCAATTTGGTGTATGATTATGGACATAAGTCCGTCTCCTTCCTATTTTTCTTGGAACAGCACTGTCCTCTGCGATCCTTAAACATCCCCCTTTCCTCACCACTCTTTGGGTCGGGACGATCCCCACTCCCGTTTCCACCCTCGCCCCCGGGATTCGGCTTGTGGGGTTCATTTTCGGGATTATTTGGGTTCTCCGGTAATTCAGGAGGGTCTCTGCCGGGACGGCCGGGTTTAGGGGGCTTGGGGTTGACAATAGTAGGAGGGAGAGTGAATCTCGCGGTGAGGAGGTGAGAGGGGGAGGTGCTAATTTCGGAGGAGATGGGGAGGCCGTGAGTTGGGGTGGTAGTGAGGGAGAGGAAGAGCAAGGCCAGCATGAGGACTAAGCCAGGCCATGTGAAGGAGATGTGAGGACCGGCCATTGCTAATATTGATGTTCTTTTATTGTAGGATTGACGGGAAGATCTCTGTTGATCTTGATAATGCTTGACGAAAGAGAAAGTAGTATTGAGGGTGTAGGCGAGGGTAGTTGAAGTGGTGTGAGGGAAGATGAATGCATGCCAACCAGAGTGAAAAGCGGTAAATCTCATTTATATGCGAGTAGTTCTATATGCGTACACGTAATGATGGGTGGTGGACAGAGTCAAAGCCATACGCAGTACTATGATATTGTGTTTTGCCCAGAACTCAAACAGAGTACCTGCAGGGTTCGTCGCCAGCCTTGCCTCTCATGTGGCTCAACCAGAGGTTCGGTCCTTGTCGGCCTTGTCTAATTGCGGCTTTGCAGGGCGACTCAACTTGGCCTGAAGAATAATAGGTCGATGGAGAAGTCCTCACCGAGGACGAGGATGATAGGCGTAGACGTAGACGGAATTGCTGGCGAGGAGGAATAGTAGAGTTATACCGGTGCTGGTGATAATGGTATGCAGTTGATAACAATGATGGCACCTTGAGGCGCTGGATTGGGCATAGAAAAGATCTTACTACGTAGAGAGCGATGGAAGAAACGGCAACCTTGGCTGAGACAGACTGGAGGGCAAGTACTCCGTATACGCGAGTGATAGGGGCCAGAAACTGGCACCTAACAACAACCTGTAGGGCACGAAACTGGACTCTCCGAGCTGGGAAAGGGGCGAAGCCCGGAGGCCCAGATTCTGGGCTCCATGGGGACCTCAGGGTAGGTTGGCTCAGGCTCGGAACAGTCTTGCTCAGCCACAGCCCAGGGCTGCTTATTCATTGCTCAGGGTTGCAGTCACGTGTGCCCAGTCAAGATTTGGGTGTGAATACAATGGTATCCTGCACCGAATCTTGACCGCGCCTTAGCACCCAGTTGGGTTGGCCGTTTTTCCCGCCTTACTTACCCGGCTCGACTCCGGCTCAGCCTCTACTTAGGCTGCACCGCCACTGCTCCCGCTGCTCACCCTCTTACTTATCTTTTGTCCCAGTGCTGCTCAGGAGACTCAGTCTGACTTCACGTATATTCAGTCTCGCTTTTAAACCCTTGCTATTATTAGTAATTATGTTTTGCTTATAGCTGTTGTCTTTTCAAAATTTTGATTAATTTTATATAAAAACTAGATGTCACTTTTTTCAAATAAAAAAAGGAATAGAAGAATGGAAGGATAGGAGGATAGGAGGATAGGAGGATAGGAGGATAGGAGAATAGAAGAACTTCTGTGCGTTTCTACTGCGAATTCTGTGCCATTTTTCTGCGCATTTTTGTGCCCTCTTTCTGCGCGTTTTTGTGCTCTCTTTCTGCGTATTTCTATGCCCTCTTTCTGTGTATTCTGCGTGCCAATTCTGTGGCCTCTTTCTGCGCGTTCTGTTTGCGCATTCTGTATGTGCATTCTGATTTTGATACGGTACGGCTTGGCAAGATTCTGCAGCCTTGGCCCACTAAAGCACTGCTTATTTGCTAACTAATCTCAAGAAGGTAAGAAGAGGGGGGCAATGACCAATTGTAACGCTGATCCTTCGGGCCGCATTTTTAAACTTACTTTACTTTGCAGCCAATTGATCGAGCTTAGCGGTGTGGACACATTAGAAAGATGATTTAGTAGCTTAGTTTTAGAGTCTTTATAAAAGATAACTCTCTGCCGGAGTAAAGGTCGAATAGGTCGGAGTTTCTTCTTCGCCTTCAGCAGGTCCATTTATTGGGGTTTCATTCTGGATACCTTTGGATTCCTCACCAAATCCGGGAGAAACAGCATCCTTTTCGGCATCAGACCCTTGGCTTGCCAACATGATACGGTCCTCGACGTTCGAAAACCCCTTCACCCCCAGATTTCAAAGCTTCAACTTCTGCAACCGACTGTGATCTGGAATTTTTGAGGTGTCAAAGAAAAGCGCTCATCGATATCTCTCAAACATTCACAAATAATTTATGATTTGATCAGACATTGCGGTTGATTCCGCGTTGAAAAGAAAACTCACTCAGGTTGAAACCTTTTAACAAATTTTGGATATAGCAGATCAAGGAAACTTTCAGTGTCAGACAACATTTGCAATTCCATTAGATACAGGTTTTCTATTCGTGCAAAGAGCTGAGATGTGATGCAACTGACGTTCTTGTCCACAATCGGTTTCATGATCGAAATGAAGCAGTTGAATATTTTTGAAATTCGGGAGTCGAAGTGACTTCCGAGCGTCAGAGAATTCCAAATGGGGGTGCATATAGAAGTTCACCAAGATTGCTGCCATCACAACCTCGAACTGTGAAGAAGCAATCTCTGAAGGGTCTTGGGCTTGGCATGATCTCCGTACTGGGCATCAGTATATACTGCGGCACTACATAGCCATTAGAAAACAGATTCCAAAATCGTAAGCAGGTATCTACAATTGGTATGATACGTTACGTGGCGAATGTAAATCACTGGACGTTGCCAGTCGACTCCTGAAGAGCAGCTTGGCGAGGCACGATAGCTGTTGCTGACTTCCTCACTTTCATATCGCTCTCTTCCTGGAAGTCATCCAGCCCGTTAGGATACTTCTGAATCAGACGCCGCATCTCATCCATGAAGCTACAGAGTCTAAGCATAATGTCTCATGTTGGCTGATTACACTTACACCCTTCGAAGTCTCTCCTCGCCGGGGAAAAGGACAGCATTAAGAATTTTGTATCTCCTGCAGAAGTTATGAGATCAATCTGATCCCAGCCCATAGCTTGAGGAAGTCCATCAATGCTCTGAAAGTGAGCGCAGCATGGATGGACTTGGAATGGGTCGTGAATGTATAAAGTTATAGGTATGACTTACAGCGCATAAAGTGCGTGTCGATCCGACCAGTCTTCCTGTGGCTCTGACATGCTCATTTTCCTTTGGTACTCGGTTACATATGGCGTGCCCAAGCGGAATCGGGCGGCCCTCCATGTACCCAAGTCGCATTCGTTATGACCCCACATAGCACGGGAATCATACAGCATCAGTCTGTCCGTATCCACGTCTGGGAGTATATTGCCGGGCCATAGGTCGGTGTGAATCAAGCACGGCTTAATGGAGCGGCCCCCAGTCTCCATTGGTCGTAGCAGTCGCGGCATCACTTTTTCAAAAAGGTCCTTCTTCAATTCGTCCAACTCGTCGGCCTGCCCATGGACTATCTCTTCCTCATCGATCATTTTCTTCATATGTTCGTGAATAGGGCTTCCCAAGTATCCTGATACTCGTTATCGTGTTGGACAAATGGCAATCCGGTTTCCATATGAAAGCCCCATTTGCCGCCAGGTGACTTTGCAAAGCTTTTCCGGTGGTAATCTGCGACAATGGACACAAGCTTGTCGACTTCGGGCAGCTCCTCAACCATATCATGGAATGCAGCTAAGAAGAACCAAGTATCAGGATCACTTTTGTAGTTCCCAAAGGCGATTGGTCGAGGGACGTGCTCCGGCTCATATTCGCAAAAGAGCTTTTCGGACTCGAAGGAGCCCTGTAGAGATCTGCGGCCTAAGTCGCCCTTGTGGGACTAGGAGGAAAAGAGCTTGAGACATTGAGAGCGATGGCGGATGTACCGCGTACCTTCATGAAGTACAGTTTCTCTACGCCATCAAGCGTCGTCTCAATGCGCCACGTTTCGTTGAATGAACTGACACCGTGCGGTGCGATGGAGACAAATTCAGTCCCAGGTGGAAGTGCTGCGACTTCCCAGTCAGTCTCGGCAATTCAATCAAGACTGCGTACCGCCACAGCCGCAAAGTCCAGATTTCAAAAAGGCAGAGTGAAGCAGGGCAGTCTATCGTACAAAGCAGTAAGAGGATTCTTGTGAAGGCGATTGAAAGCAGAGGTGTTTTAGAGATATCATTTGGAATGTTAAGTCACAATGACCGTACCTGCGAGAACGTTCTCATCAATGTCGTCTGATTGCGTGGACCCGAGCGATAATTTAGCCATGGCAGCAAGCGTCAATTGACGTAGCTCTTCAGCCTCGGCCATTATGAGCACTGATAGAGAGAAGCTGGGAGAGGGAAATGAACTTGAACAATGGGCTGAACCTGGCGAGGGGCCTGGGTGATAAGTAAGGCTGCTGTGGTCAGGGCTGTTCCCTACGAAGCTGCTAGCAGGGTTGAGATCCACACCACATAACTAGTTATTGTGGCCAAGTGTCATTTCGCTTTGCTACAAAGCTCTTTGAACAGGATCAGTCTCGTAGCAGCTGCATACTTCATTGAAATTTATAATTATTATCAAAGTCTTGTTGATACCGTTTTCAACAGTTCAGTGAGGTAGATCCATTGACGGCTTCTCCGTGGTACGAGTACTCCGTAAAAGGGGTGGCCATTCCACTTGGCCAATCGGAAGAGGTCAAAGAACAGGTTTTAATCATCACATTGACGGCGTTGGTGGCGTGGCCATGCGTGCCAAGAGATGACCATTAGTAAGCGATTGCATGAACAAAAGAGCCACTCAGAGCTCATCAAGACTTAAACCCCCAGGCTTATTTCGCATGACAGTTATGCACGTTTAGCTGGGCAGCGCTTAACCCATCCTGGGGGCTTACTTGTATAATTGTAAAATCGATCTCAGGTTGCACATACAGGAAAGCGGTGGGTCTCGACCGTCAGCCTTCGCGACTTCATCATCGTATGGTGTCTGCCGAATAGTGGATGTGAAAGAGCTCAAGATGCATTATGGGCAGCGACTTAGCCACGGTAACGCTGGGCTTACTTCGGCCTCCCCTTGCCCTCCAGTCTCGGAGCATTAAACGCACTACTAACTCACATTTTGTGATTAGGCTGCTCCACATCGGCCCAGCCCTTCGTCCACGACCAAACGAACCAAGACCTCAAGCACTGGCTTTCTCGAGAGTCGAATCTCCAGCTTCAGCCTTAATCGTCGCCGACCCGGAGATGAGTCGAGCGAAGATATACGGGGCCACTTCGGTCTCAACCTCCTTCATGAACCTTCCGAGCCTCTGATCGATTTCATATTTGTCCACGGTCTGCGTGGTGGAAGCCGCAAGACATGGAGCAAGACAGACAATATCGGCCACTACTGGCCAAAGGAATGGCTGCCTGTCGACCCCAAATTTAAGAACGTACGCATACATAGCTTTGGATACAACTCAGACTGGGGGGAGAGAACCGGTAGTGTCCTCACGATTCATGATTTTGGACAGGCTCTGCTCGGAGACATGTATACCTCTCCCCACTTGAACAGCCTGGCTGCGATACCCCACTAGTCATGGTGGGACATAGTATGGGCGGCGTGGTCATTAAGAAGGCGTTCCTCCTTGCCAAACAGGACCCGCAGTACCAGCTCCTAGCTAGCCGGTTTCACAGCATGTTCTTTCTGGCGACGCCGCATCGTGGCGCTGATAGCGCACAGCTTCTCAGCACCTTGATCAAGCTTTCTTTCGCTCATAGCGGTAAAGCGTACGTCGCCGATTTGATGCCGAGTTCGGGTGCCGTCCAAATCATCAACGATGAGTTTCGGCACGCTTACCAAGGAGTGCATCTATGGTCTTTCTTTGAGACGCTCTCTACAAGTCTCGGCCTAATTGTAGAAAAGGAGTCCGCAATCATTGGCTTGCCTGGGGAGCGCATCCAGTTACTAAATGCTGACCACCGCCATGTCTGCAAATTCGACGATCCGTCCGATAACAACTACCGAACCTTGCGAAATGCCTTTGCCTCCACCATTGAGGGCATTGAGAACACCCATCTTCCCGTCAGGAAAGAGGAAGAACGATCGCATATGCGAAGCCTTTCCCAGTACCTAGGGGGCGCTGATAGGCCTGAAGCCGATTTGGCGACAGTCCTCGAAAAGAAGCTCCCCGGGTCCTGCCTCTGGATCCATGATAGACAATCGTTCCAAGATTGGGAGGATGATTTTGATGATGCTCCAAAATGTTACTGGCTTCATGGCGAGCCAGCAACTGGAAAAACCACCATCGTGGCCCATACCATTGATTACCTGCAACAGCGCCATAAAGAATGCTCGTTTTTCTTTTTTAAATATGGTGATGCAACGAGATCGACGATTGCGTCAATGCTGCTCTCGTTAGCCTGGCAGATGTCATCTGTGAATAGCGTCATTCGGGAGGCGCTTCTGGGAATGCATCTAGAAGGGGAAATGTTTGACAAGGCCGACGAGCGATCCATCTGGCAGAAGACGTTCGTGTCCCGCATTTTCCACACCACGCTGAAACAGACGCATTACTGGATTATTGACGCGCTAGATGAGTGCACCAACCAAAGTGTGCTGTTCCCCTTGCTCGCTAAGATCCCCAAATAATTCCCTCTACGTGTTTTCATCTCTAGCCGTCCCTCCACCGCAACGGAAAGAATGTTTGCTCAGGAGCGCATCGCGAAGACCATCGATCATATTGAGCGGGAGGACTCCCTAGGCGATATAAAGATGTTCTTGGAAGCTAGATCCCATTATCTTCCCGTGGCAACCGAGACAGCTCGCCATGATCTAATCAACCAGGTCTTAGAGAAGTCAGACGGTAATTTCCTGTGGGCGTCACTAACCCTTAGAGAATTGGAAGAAACTAGTAGTGAAGAGCAAATCTTAGAGGTCTTAGAGTCAGTCCCAGAAGAGATGGATGACGTTTATAAACGAATTCTTGACAGGATATTGGCTACTCCTAGAAACGTCGAGCTCGCAAAGGCCA
The DNA here is from genome assembly GCF_000464535.1 of Endocarpon pusillum Z07020. Lineage (NCBI taxonomy): Eukaryota > Fungi > Ascomycota > Eurotiomycetes > Verrucariales > Verrucariaceae > Endocarpon > Endocarpon pusillum. The sequence continues at coordinate 21,637 of NW_006913621.1, forward strand.
TCCTTCGGTGGGTTGTGTGTGCTGCGAGGCCCCTGTTGGCGGAAGAACTAAAAGAAGCAATAAAACTAGATATTCACGAAACACCTCATAACATCGAGAAAGACGCTGGCACAATCTGTGGGCACCTGGTAATCGTCGATAACAGGCAGAGGGTGCAGATAGCTCATCAGACCGTCAGAGCGTACCTAGTCCGAGACGGATTATCATCCTACTTTGCAGTTGTTCGACCCCAGGCCCACTCTAGACTCGCAGAAGTATGCGTGAAGTATCTCTGTGGGGATGAGATGAAAACCCCTCGACACCGTCGAGGCAGTGCGACTTCCCGAGGCCCCAAGAGATCAGCGTTTTCTGACTATGCGGCCAAGCAATTCTCCGAACATGTTGTCAGGTCTTCTTCTGCTATAGACCCCCCCTTCATCGCTTTGAACTCGTTCCTCCGAGGTAATGTCTTGACCTGGATCGAGTTCATCGCCGCTACCCAGGACCTTAGTCCCTTAACGCAGACTGCGAAGAACCTCAAAATATATCTTGACCGACGCGCGAAATATCGTTCTCCCCTTGGTCAGGAAGTCAGCAATGTCTCTGCTTGGGCCAACGATATAATACACCTTGTCGCACGATTCGGGAAGCCCTTGTTGACGCACCCTTCTCCGATCCAGTTTCTTTTACCTTCGGTCTGTCCTCCTGAATCCATCATTTTCAAAACGTTCAAAGACTACCCACGGAGCCTACAGTTGGTGGGTTTGTCACAGAAGGACTGGAACGACCAGCTTAGTTGCACCATATACCCCCAAACCCAAGCGTACTGCATGGCTTGTTGCGATAACCGTTTTGCCGTTGGCCTATCTGATGGATCCGTCAGAGTCTATCATGAAGTCACATGCCAGGAAGAGCTCCGACTCATCCATGGCGAGGGCGTGCGTCACCTAGTTCTCTCAAACTCAGGGACCCATCTGGCTGCTGCTGGCCGTAAGAAGATTAAAATGTGGGACCTCATCACAAGCACACTATTGTGGACTGCCACTGCTCCTGACATCCTTCTGGCCATGGAGTTCAACGATGCTGGGACAATCCTTATGACGACGACTAGGACTGAATTCATGATCTCCCTACGTGTGGACATTGGTGAAGTGGACGACAAGGTTCAATTCTCGGATATCTTCGAGGATGACCCGGTGGATGAAGACCACAAGCAAAGGCCTGCAAAGCTCGCTAGCAGTTATCGGCGGCCCCCAAACCTGACCGTATTCTCCACAAAACTCAATCTATTGGCCGTTGCATATCGCGCCCGGCCTGTGACCTTCTGGGGCTTGAATGACAGTTCATATGTTGGTCAGCTATGGAGGACTTCTGACGAATTTCAACTTGCCGTCGTCGCCCTAGTGTTCAACCCTAATCCAGATGTCAGTCTCGTCGCTGCCGCTTATCAGGATGGTTCAATTCTGACCTTCGACCCATGGACACAATGTAAACACGGAGATACAGGCCCCGTTGGGGCTATGATTCTTGGGGCCTCACCCGATGGAACGATCCTTGCGACCGCCGATTTCACAGGAGTCATTACATTGTTCGACTTCGAGACTTTGAGACTGCTATATAAAGTTACTTCTGTAGAACAAAGCGTTCGTCAAATCGTTTTCAGCAGTTCAGGTCTGCGGTTCTACGACGCTCGAGGAGACCGCTGTACTGTTTGGGAACCTTCCGTTTTAGTACGTCGTAATGATACCGGGGACGATTCCAGCTTGGATTTCAGTGAACAAGTCCCTTCAGGTCCGGAAATCGTAAACAATCGCACATCTGACGAACGTCTTGCGCTAACCGTCTTCACCGCTCATCACGATGGGGAAACCATCTTCTGTGGTCGTGAAAGTGGCGCCGTTGTGGCATATTCCAGCAAGACAGGACAACCATTCCAAGAACTCTTCAGTCATAGGAAAAACATCGGCATACTCCTCCTGGGGTGGAATGAAGCGGCAAGCTTACTTGCAAGTGTAGACCGGTCGGGTTATATCTTGGTACAAAAGCTCACCTTCAACCCTGGCAGAAATTTCGATGTTGCGGATCCTATCTTGGGCCGTAAGTCAGCATCTCCTGTGCACCAGGTCCTCATAAATCTTGATGGAAACCGGTTCCTTGTCTCCACAGCCGAGACGGACGAGGTCTGGAGTTTAGAGAACGACTCATTAGTTCGCTCACATACCGTCACTGTAGCGAGAGGCTCGTGGAAGTGGGCCAACCATCCCACTCAACTTGGCAAACTACTCCTAGTGAGTGGAGATAGAGTCAAGATCTTCGATTGGAATGACGGCAGCGAGCTGTCACAACCGAATGGCATTGGTCTTGGACTCCAAAGATCCGAAGATGTTGCTCTCATCGATGTTATTCTCTCACCACGAGCTCGAGGTCTCTGCATTTTTCAGACTGGTTCCAGAGTTACCACCAATAGCGTCCCAGCTCTTCGTTTATGGCCCGCCGAATCCATATCACCAGAAACCACTCAAATAAAATGTCTGGCCGACTACGACGAGCTGGCCAAAGACATCAAGGCTGTCATCGAAATCTACAGAACCCAAGTGATATTCCTAGACCACAACGGTTGGGTATGCTCAATCGACATCAACAGCGTCAATGCGGCACAGAAATCGTTCACCAGACATTTCTTCATCCCGTTCCAGCTGCATGGCACCACGGGACATTTACTGATGTTGGTCACGAACCGTGGAGCTGTCGCGCTGGCGGTGGGAGATGAGTTGGCTGTGTTTCATAACGGATTGAGTTTTGAAGAACATGTGGGTTTGGGGGGCTCACCTCTGGTGTCGGCGAGGCCGTCGATGAGGTCGAATCTCAAGAGGTTTCGGTCCGCTCCAACGTGAATGTGGATTGTGATTGACGGTAATGAGTAATTAATGATATAGAAATGGGCCTCCATGGATGTTGGTGTTAAGTAGCAGGGATCCGGCGATGCTCTTCCAGGTATACTCTGGCTGCTTGCTCTTGAGTGTCTGCCGAGGGAGAATTGTGTTTTGGTACCAGATTTGGGAAAAAAGAAGGTGGTCGAAAACTACGTTGTCTGGTGGTGCACTCCACGGATTCAACACTTGACACAGTCTCAAAAGCGCTTACGTGGTATTTTCGAGGCAGAAGTATATGCCTCGCCTTGGAGCATTGCAGTACCTTACATAGACTGATTATGCTGAAGTCGAACCTGATCAAGAGAGGTTGGTGGTCATCAGAGCATTGCAGCATGTATTTATAGTTCTGCAATGTGAAAGGAGGAAATTGAATGCTACGAATTGAGTGGGTAGGCTGCTTGCAAGTCCCTGAGGATTTAAAGCGGACATCTGGTATGCTCCGACCACGCAGAATCTGACCCACAGAGAGGAGTAATTCCATAACCCTCAACTCACATTCATCCAGGCGACAGTTACAAACGAAGACACTCAGGCCGCCGCCGCCGAAAGCAACATCCAAAAAGTCAACGATCCTACCCATGTTCGATCTGTAGCCATCACATGGGTCTTCACAAAAGACAAGACTCAACTTCAAAGACTTAACAACTAATTCATCAAGACGAACACATAAAGACTGGCGCTATCATACGAACCACAGCTTATGATACGTGTATCTAGATGACTAGATCCTTTTGGAGATTTATCTGTAGATTTTCTGTGGATTTTACTGTACTATTGTAAGATGAAAATGTCCATGGAGGTCAGGAGTCTAAGCCTAGAAGATAGGGAGGACCTAGTTGGGTTGGCGGTTTTGCTGTCTAAGAGAAAAGATCTTGGCCATCTCCATAACCGATCTCAGACGACATTGAAACTATACTTTCTGCTCATAGAAAACCCACTAATTTCTTACAATAAAGATTAGATACTGTACTACGTACCACAAACAAGGAGAAATGCTACCATGTTAACACCATGCTATCGACCACGACTTCCGATCTGGCTCTTGGCGCCATGCTGACTGCTTCGACGCTCTTCCAGCACGCTTTTTTGCTCTTTTCTTTCACTTCAATGTTATGCATCTCAGGAAAACGATCATTCCACCAAATCTAGTGAAGGGCTTCGAGGTAGCTTGTACTAGAGGGAAAAGATCAGTTCAGGAGCCTTCTGTTAGGAACTCCATGGAGCCTGAGATTCAGCCTTACTAGGCAGATCTTCGCGGTATATTAAACGCTCACTACTACTGGTTAGTACTAATTATTCGAACAATTGCCAAGACTCTAGTCTCCACTCGGTCATGCTGTCGGGTTCAGAACACCCCTCTATCCATATCTCGATGAGACAACCAACCCAAGTAGAAACGCCCATCAATGAACCACCAGAAAAGGTTGAGGTGTATCCGCGATATCGACTCCAAGCAGCGCAAAGCAAGTAAGACCTGCTCATTTAGACTCTGAGTGAACGTCGAAATCCATTTGTCTCAAAATCCCGATCTGTGACTCTGGCACGCTCTCAGTCGACGCGCCCTCGCCCTTGACTCTCGCGTCGATTTGGATGATGTTGAGTCTGTCATCCTTTTCCGGTCGTACTATTTTCTGACCCGACGGATCAGATCCGCTCATCGCAGCAATGTCCGTCATCTTGAAGCTGGACAGGCCTTGAAGTCCACCCCCCTTCCACGCGAACAGCCCGCTATTCTCCTTCGACTTGGAAGTAGATCCTTGTTGGATCGTCGACTCGGCGATCTGCACACCCAGCGTGGTGAATTTCTTGGTGACGCGCATCAGGACGGGGGCAGATGACAGGGTGAGAGCCGTGCAGACCCAGATCTCCTCGGTGACGATGGTGGGGACGATGTCGATGATGTCCCGGCCATGGCGGATGTATCTGATGAAGTAGACGAGGTGGGCAACGGATGGGATCCACACCCTAGATCAAGTTAGCAGGGTACAAGCCAAGAATGGGGATCTTTTCTGTTTGTGCACGTACATGCATCTAGTGATGAAGACGGCCATGGCCCAGAGCTTGTTCTGGAATTTCATATGCAGGCTCAAGACGACCCTGATCACGGGAACGAGCAAGAGAACGTCGAGAAGGCCCTCTAGAACCGTGAAAACAATCCAGCGAGCGGGCTGTCAACCCGTTAGCGGACCATTGGGAAAGCCTTACGCGCAGCAAGTCTTCGAACTTTCATCACTGCTCGAAAATCAGCAACTTACCCTCCCAAGACAGCGTCCTTCATTTCCTGGAAAGATGGTTCGACCTGGTGAGCAGCCGACCGAGATAATGAGTGAGCCAATGATAAGTTGACATAGACTCAGTGAGACAATCACGGAAGACCACAGCTTCGTTAACGCTATCGAAAAAATCTCCCGGATCAATAACAATGTTGACAGTTTTTCCAACGTCAAGATGACGACGAGAAGTATGCGGCTTGAGAGCACAAGCTAGGATAGGCCATAGGCAATTAGCGAATCTGTTCGTACTAACGTGTCCGGATTCCGCCAAGATACCTTTGACGCTCGGGTCTCCTTGGATATGCTTGTTATTTGACTGGATTTCCCGGTGTTGTTGACTATGGCGAATAACAGGGCCATCCAGAAGGCAAAATATAAGAGCTTTACAAACACACCAATCAGCCTGCATAGTCTCGTCGGTGATCAGGATGGGTCCCAACAAAACCTAGAACATACGTGTGCAACGAACAAGACCACATTACTCTCCCCTCTGAACGTCCACTTACATCTGGCTCTCCCAAGAACCGCCCAGAAGGTGGTAAAAAGTGTCAAGACATGAACAAACCAAAGCCAAGGTTGATGGTTATCATGGCTTAGACTGACCAGGCGACCGCTCGACGTTGACGATACCATTGCACCTTTGCTTTCTAAAGATCTGATGGTTGCAGTTGTGCTCGAACAAAGGTCAGAGAAAGACTCAGGCTCTAACTCACTACGTAGTACTACGGTATCACGGCATCACGGCTAAAGGCCTGATAAGGTCAACCCCGGACGTGAGGATTTGTACCAATACTCGTACAAACGCCACAAATCTCTGATTTAAGACTAGCCTAAATTGAATCTGTACCCCGGTTTTTACATATAGCCGTGGCCCGATGGGTGGAGCCCGTAGGGCGCCACTCAGGTAATGAAACAGTAATGGGAATATTGATAAGAGCGTGTATGTAATGAGCGCGTTTTGTGACAAGTTTAGGCCACAGAGTTTATATTACGTAGTATTTAGGCCTGTAGCTGTGGTACGTACTGTACTATGTACTCGATACAGCTTTGTATCAGGGCAGCTACGAGACATCGAGAAAAAGATGCATTTTACTAAACTTTAAGCACTCGTGAGCAGCAGATTGAAGAGTACTACAGTACAAGGCATACTACGTAGTAAGTATTTGTAGCACGGCGCTAGTATTGTGGCACTAAAGCAGGCTCCAAACGAGACGGCTGAACTTTGGAAAGTTAAGCGATATTACTGTGGCCAATCGATACGAACAATCGTCTAAGAAGCTTCTAGACAATGATGTGGCGCTGTATCCGAACTAGTTGCTACAAGCGCCGTGCTACGATCAATTATGCCCCGTACCGTAGTAGTCTCCGGTGCTGACGGCCCACGCCTCATACCCCACTCCCACGCCGCACAGCCCCACAACCCTTCCGACCTATCGTCCAAGCGTCATTAAAAAGACCCAATCGACAGCGCTATTAGGTTTCTGTTGGACCAAAGGACCGCGGCCCTCAGAGGACCGTAAACTAGCTTTTGTCTGGCAGTTTCAAAACATAACTAGTTCTCAGTGACACCCAATTAGGGTACGTTTAGCGATTGGCGCTGTATCGCTCCTGGATCAGATCTCTCAACCTCCAGGCCAACCGCTCAGCACGGCGTCCTTCGAGACTTCCAAAGCGTCAGAATACGAAGGAGGAGGAAGATCTCAAGTAAGCAGACCAATGAACAAGCTTTCTCTCCTCTCTGAAAATTGTATCTGACCAAGGAGTACTTTTGTCACAAGGCAAATGCACCAAAAGCTCACTGTACGAGGTGCCGCCTGTTAGAAGATGTAGCAAGTAGCGTACGGAGATACCAATTGAATTGATTGAGTTACTCCTATCAAGAGGAGCATTTGGCTCACACTAATAGCTATAGAAGCGCATTACTGCAACAGCTCAGAAACAGCATTTGGCGTTCAATTCGTATAGCAATGCTCACTGCCATAAATAACAGGGCGTAAAAGTTACAAGAGCGTTTCGTGCGTTTCGCATGCGGGGACCCCTGTATCATCCTGCTAATACGTAACAGATACGTATCGTATGCGCAGGGATTCTGACACCGCCCAGAAGTGATGAAAAATCAGATTTGGTTTAGATTGATATAAGCGCACTGTAATGAGCGATACGCCATTCTGTCTGAGGTCCCACCAAGTCTTTTAGTTTCCAGGTATTAATTACGTTTCTAATATACCACTCAGATTGCACATCTTTCATCCATGAAAGTTATTATCACTCTTATGTTACACACAGAGCTCCTAGCAAAGGATACAACACTAAGGATTTGTACAAGATAGCCATAAAAAGGAGAAAGAGCAAATTCAGCTCTAACGAAGAGGATGTACGGCATCTGATTGGTCAAATACCCTGCGTCTACACACTGTACCCAGTACGACAAAATCTCTGTTGCTGGTTGATCTAGCGTAGAGCTAAGCTCAATTAGAAAGCAACGCGCTTTTCGGCTGTGGGCACTCTATTCTTACTACAGTAAGAAGCAGATACGTGGCGCTGTATCTTTACACAGCGTTTCTAGCACCCTGCTAACATTATTGATGGCCGTTACCATAGTCCGGACTCACTCGTCGGCAACATCAACTACATTTTCAAACTGCAAGCGGAAGGAATCCGCTACAGGGGAAGCGAAAAATGCACAATGGCGCAATGATAAAGTATTGGGTTGTGATCCTGTGATTCAAAGGGTAAAACTATCGTTGGTAAAGCTGTTACGAAATAATTTTCACAGTCTCATTTCAAGATCGACGATAAGGGCGTCTGACCAATACTATGAATAGTTTCAGGTTAGTTACCAAGATCTGTGCACCCTGTTCAGCCGAACAACTGGGGACAAGAAGCCGGGGTATTTCACCCATTTCTTCCCCTCCATGTGACTTCTATCCTCACACCTCCGTACCTACCTCCCAACTCCCATGGTCAATTAATACAGACAGTATACACGATGTGGCTGCACAGAGGACCGCCACCAGCGCCAGTGCCTGGTACGGCAGCTGATGACCGTGATATGAAGCGTATGGGCAAGATCCAAAAGCTCAATGTAAGTTTGGGAGTTCTTTCCCGAGAAGCTTACTCGAGCCTTTGCGATGAGGTTGACGCTCGACTGACCACTGACAGCGAATATACACCGTGTCGACATTGGTTGGCTATGGAGTGATTTTGGGCATGACATGGCCGTTCTCACTCATGTTGGTCTCTTTCAGCGGCGTTGTCCAAGCCGTACTCTAGGTGTTACAACGTTGCTGACAGGCGCTCGACTCACAGTACCGGAACACTCTCTCTCACGAATGGCGGCCCCGCTGGGGCTATCTGGGTTTACCTAGGTACTTGCGTTGGGATGAGTACGGTCGTGATTTCCATGGCCGAATTGGCGTCCATGTACCTATTGTCCTCCTTGCTCACGAGTCCATGGTAAGGCTAAATAATGTCATTACAGTGAACCGACAACGGGCGGGCAGTACCACTGGGTCTCTATATTCGCACCGCCAAAATACCGCAAGATTCTAAGTTACATGGTCGGTAAGTCGCTGGCCTTGATCTATCATTCGATCAGTCACTGACCGCCGGCTCAAATTAGGTTGGCTATGCTCTCTCGGATGGCAAAGCGGTGTTGCTGGCTCTGCCAATGTAGGAGCGCTGTCAATCCAAGGTTTTATCAAGGTCGCCAACTCCGACTATAACCCTAAAAGCTGGCACATCGTTCTCCTCACCATCGCCATCCTGTGTTTCGTCGTTTTCTTCAACACAGTCCTGTCCAGGAAGCTACCAGGCATTGAGGGCGTCATATTCATTCTTTATCTTCTCGGTTTCGTGGTCTTCCTGGTTGTCTTCTTCGTCATGGGTGATCGATCGCCTGCAAGGGAAGTCTTCACCAATTTCCAGGATAACGCCGGTTGGGGCAGTATTGGAACGGCTTGCTTCGTTTCAATTAGCGGCCCCGTCATCACGGTCATTGGGTCTGATTCGGCTGTCCATCTTGCTGAAGAGCTGAAGGACGCATCTCGACAGCTGCCGAAAGCCATGCTTTTCATGGCGTTTACGAACTATTTCCTTGGCTTTGTTATGCTCTTAGCATTTGTTTTCGTGGTCGGTAATGTCGAGGAAGTACTTGCTACGCCTACCGGCCAGCCTTACATCCAGGTCATCTGGAACGCGACTCAATCGAGGGGTCCGACCATTGCCTTAGTAGCCATAATCATTTTCTTCTTCCTTTTCACAGCCGTCAACGTGAACACAACGGCGTCGCGCCAGATCTGGGCATTCGCACGTGACGGAGGCCTGCCATTTTCCCCTTGGATCAACTATGTATGTCCTACTCAAGCCCGTATTTCCGAGCTGTTCTTAAATCAGCTGCTCACACACGTCCCAAGGTCTCACCATACCTGCACATCCCCGTCAACGCCGTACTCCTGTCCTGGTTCATCGGCTGCTGCATCGCCCTTGTCCCCCTCGGCTCCAACGCCGCCTTCCTCAACATCCAAACCATCGGCAACGGCGGTCTCCTCAGCTCCTATATCCTCTGTATCACTTGCCGTCTCTATCACCGCAACGCCATCAGCGTCTACGGCAACCTTGTCAAACGCCCGACGTTTTGCCTGGGAAAGATCGCGGGTAACATCGTCAATTGTTTCGCGCTTTGCTTCCTTATCATCTTTCTCGTAGCCGGCATGTTTCCTGTTGCGCCGAATCCAACAACTGAGACGATGAATTGGACTTGTACGGCGCTGGGGGCGACGGTTATTATTGCGTTGCTGCTATTTATTCAGCTAGGAAAAGGTTACCTTGGTGCGAGAGCTGAGACGCTGCCGGAGTCGGAGAGGGTATCTGAGAGCGAAGAAACTGAATTAGAGAATAAGGCGTTTGATGCTTAAGCATGGTGAAAACTCCGCGACACTCTTAGATTATAGGTAACATTGAGCAATGTCGTGGACGATTAGGAGTAAGCTGGTCACAGTAGCCCACGACGTCGGTACCCGGTTGAGGTTAGAACATAAGGGCTCTTAAGTTTGCGAAGACATGACTGCTGGTAGGGTGCATTAAACCGCTGAAACCGGGTAGCCTTGAAAGTAGGTTTAACATTTGACGCCGATGAAGTTGAGAGATCTTTGGATTTTGAAAAATTGTCGTAACACAGTCACCAAAAGTACTTATACATTTCCTTTTATCACCTTTCTATTGCCTTCTCAGCATACCAGGTGTTAGATTGCGGCATAGTTGTACTGAGATGTGAAAAAGAATGGACCCCGAATTGTCGGGAGCTTCACCGATCTAGATGAATGTAAGCAAAAGCACTGAAGCTTTGGATAGAGGAATTTGTACTCCTTAAGTCAAGTCCTGTTCGTGATAGTCATATAGTAGAGATCTTTGATCGGCCTTTTAATGTCACGACTTTCAATCTAACTTATGACATCGTTGATGTCCTACTGATTGTCCAAACATGGGTATTTTTTGTCCAGTCCTTGAGCTTATCACGAAGAGCGTTTCCGGAGCCAAAACTCATATTGTCTCTGAGAGCTAATAATTTCGGAATAAGAATATTGGGGAAGCCCGCGGAATGCAAAATAGATCAGTGTTACAATTTTCGTCTCCGCTTTAGGCGCGGCCTGGCATTTTTTTCAGCTCAATAAAAACCCTTGCTGAACAACTATAGATAAAGACATCCGGAAAAAAGTGGACGGATCGAAACGTTTAATCGCGATACAGGAAACTAAGAGCAACTTTCCTACCTCTGGAGCAAACGTATTACGTCAGTTACAGCCTCTAAGAATCTCGCTATGCCATCATTATTAAGAGAGTAAAATAAAAAATAGTCGAAAGATATTTATTATTAAAATTAACTTTAACATTAACTTTATTATTATAAAAGATATAGGTTTATAGTTAGTATATTTTATAAAAGAACTCATAAACTCCTGAAAAAAGTTTATTTAAGATTTATAGCTTAAGTAATTAATAAGTTATAAAAGAATTAATTTTTAAGAACTAATAATTTTTTTGGTTTTAAGCTAAATATTACTTAA
>NW_006913621.1:33688-39915 GCF_000464535.1 Endocarpon pusillum Z07020
TAAGTTTCCTTATAGTCTTTTGTCCTCCTTTATAGGTCTTAATTACTTAAGAATTAAAAAAACTAACATAATTTATAAGCAACTTATATATATAAGTAATCTGTGTACTTTTCTTTTATATTATAATCTTTTAACTATTATATAAAATTATAATAAAATAATATAATAAATTCTTAATCTTAAGAAGCTAGAATTTTCCTTATTATTTAGGCTATTAATATATATTAAGAAATATTAATCTAATATGTTATAAATATTAAAAGTAACGCTAAAACTGCTTCTGCTATCTATGGATGTCTGCACTCAATCAAAATGATTAATTTAGTAACTTGTACAGAAGTTGTATCCAACTCCTGTCCAAAGTTCAAGTACAATCTTACTCTGGTGGCTAATAGCGCTATGCCTGTTCCGGCATAGCCCTAGGTCATATAACGACTACTAAGCTAGCGGCTTAGCAGCAATTTAACACTCCCCTTGCTATTCAAGTCACACCTACTACAAACAGCTATACGCGCTATTATAAGTAGTCGACTCGTGCAGCTCTTCTTCTCTGCTCAAACTGCACCTAATTGTCCCAAGTTAGCAGCTTAGAGAGAGGGTCATACCTGTCCGATTGTTTGCCTGCGGCATTAGCCTGCGCTTCCGCCTGCGGTCTTTCTTACAGTGCTGTATGCTCTAAGGTTGTTCAGGGCGCTTTATCAAGGCCTGTAGATGCTATAGCCTTAAAAACAGTGTCTAAATAGCTTGCGTGATAGCGTGGTTGTGAATCTGGGATTTGGCTATACTATATAGCCAAATTCACGTGACCAGGTTCTCTGTATTATAGCATAGAAATCCCTGCGCACTAATAGCGCTCTCCTATAGTGCTATATTAGCATTCTTTGATTCGAATAAGGCCTATCTTAGTACGAAATTATATAAAAGCGTCTTTAGGGAGTGCCTTAATAAGTTTATTAGTAAGCATATTCTTTGTTAATACTTAGGAAGTCTGAATTTCTCCTTCTTCTTCTAATTAGTGTATATAGTAATGCTAGATATTAATATGCTTTATTTAATTATACTACTTAGGGTTCTATATCAGCTTTAAGCAGCCTTCATTATCTCTATAAAGCGTTACTATTACTTGCTTTACTCTGAATTCGTTCAGAAGATGTCAAATCTATATAGCTTATCTTGTAGCTGCTCTTATAGCTAAGTACTTAGCCTCTGTATTAAATATTAATACTGTTCTTTGCCTCTTAGATGTCTAGGAGATAGCTACGCTATCTAGTAGAAATAGATAACTTATTATTAACTTTCTATTATTTAGATCTCCTGTAAAGCTAGTATCTACGTATCTATATAGCTATAGCTCCTTCTAAGAAGTATTCTGTATAACATAATTGACTTTAAACTTAAGGCCTATCTCTGCTGTCCCTTTAAGGTATTATAAGACTTTTCTTATAGCCTTAAGGTGCCTTATATATAGATCTGCGTATTATTAGCTTAAACAGCTAATATAGAAACTAATATCTAGCCTTATATTATATACTAAATATAGTAACTTTTTAATTAGCGTCTAATATACCTAAATATTAGTCTCTTCTATATCTTCTTCTTTGTTTAAGGCTATAAATATGCTAGGCTTTATTAGTATAGCCATAGTATTATAGTCTGTTATGTTCTCTGTAACAAGAATCTCTCTTAGATAGATAGTCTAGTTAACCTATAGCTGTTAGTAAACTTTGTCTCTTTTAATTCTTATTCTTATAATTATCCTCGCTTCTCTTAAGTCCTTTATATCAAAGTTCTGCTAGAGAAGGGCTTTGATTTAGCAGATAGCTTCTAGATTCTCTGTCGCTAGCAGCAGGTTATCTATATACATACTAATAATTATTCTTCTATTACTAGATATCAGTATACTTAGATCTTTGTTTAGCGTGCTATATCTGTTAGCTCTTAAGATGCCTATAAGCTTCTCTCTTTACTTCCTTATAGATTACTTAAGTCTATATAAGCTCTTAATGATTTTGTACACTTATTAGTCTTTATTTAGCCCCTTCCCTAAGTAATACTTCTTTAGGGATCTGCATAAATATCTGCTTATCTTCTTTTCCTAACTTGCTAGCTAGATAAGTAGCAACTATATTTATCTAGTGTAGTTCTATATCTTTTGCTATAATAATAATAAGAAACATTCTAAGAGACTCTCTTCTAATGGTAGAAGCAAACGTCTTCTTATAATTAATCCTATAAACTTGTAAGAAGCCTTGTATTACAAGCTATGCCTTATATTTTGCTGGCTGGCTATTCTTATCTCTTTTGATCTTGAATACCTATTTGCATTCTATTAACTTCCGGCCCTTTAGCAGCCTCTTAATTCTCTAGGCTTAGTAAATGCTCAGGTTCTGCAGTTCTTTATTAATCGTATCTTTCTATTGCCTATTATATACAGGGTTTGTCATTACTTGTATGTAGGTCCTTAGCTTATCCGGCCCTGAGTAATCCTTGTTTTTACATGCTAATAGCAAACTTTCTCTTACGCTAGGGTACTTACTAATGTCTACTATATTAATAGTCTTTCTAGCTGCCTTGTCTAGGTCTTTAGAGTAATTAGATTGCTTTGTCTCTGTAGCTCTTGTAAATATATTAAGACGCTTACCTAACTATATTACTTTATTATAGCTTAGCTATGCTTTCTTTCTACTTACAAATATATTAGGATTCCTCTTACCTAAATATACTTCTTTTAATGCTAAGGTAACTCTTATAATACTAATAGCCTTAGCGTCTTAGGCTTTACAAGTGCCTCTTATTATATTTATTATAAGGGCGAACTATCTTAATATAGCAGGATCTTTTATAACCTTTATGCCTGACTTATTTGCCTAGTTAAGGAGCTATTATAACTATTACTTACTTATCTTATGCTGCTTTATAGCAGACAGTTCTCTCACTAGTTATATACTTAACTTACTTAATTTAATTCTCTTAGAAATGTCTTAGTCTTATTTAATTAACTCTCCTTCTAAAGAGGGTATAAAATTAAGTAAATCTGTAACATTATTAGTTTGCTTTTAAGGCTTATTTCTCTTTTTAAGAGTATTTAGTTATGCCCTCTCTATATACGTTCTCTGTAAAGTATCTATAAAGAGAGGTAAAAGGTATTATATTAGGAGGTCAGCTCTCTTACGTTTTTTGTTAACAGAGTATGCTAAAATAATATAAGCGTTTTACTATATAAGACTTTATATACAGATTTGCTTTATAGTTAACATATACTCTATTAGAATATTAGTCTAGGTCCTTTTGATATTAGACTTCTGTCGCTTTTTTTTAAGAATATAAGTATAAATAATGCTACTAAATATTTATAAATAACTAAGATAAGGTATCTAGCTAGTCTAAGCCTGCTTAGGAGTTGTCTTAATTCCTCTTACTAATAATTAATTTTAGATATAATTAGTAATATTTATAGCCTTAGCCTAAAAGTAGTTTGACAGGTTACTATTAATTAGTATTAAGTTCTTTATTATATAAATAATTCTTTATGCTTACTTTATACTACTATTATGCTTAAGAGTATAGAGCGTAAAGAAGCTAATAAATATGCCTTTTATCTTGTAATAGTCCTTAAGAGCAATATTTATAAATTCTCCTCTTTTATTAATTTAAAGCGCTATTAAAGAATACTCTGATTTAGCTACTACTATAGTATGCTAGTTTTTAAAGTACTTGTACACATCTAACTTCTATATTAGAAAGCTTATCTAACTCTTTTTTGTAAAGTTATTCTCTAGCACTATAGCATAGTGCTTACTGCAGAAGGAGGCAGGGTAATAAAGTCTTTATAAGTCAGAATATACTAATTTAAGTTTCCTTATAGTCTTTTGTCCTCCTTTATAATAAATTATCTGTGTCTGCTTGCTCTTAATATAGGGCTTACAGATTTAATTGTCTTTTTACTATTTAGTTAGTTCTGTTTTAGAAATAGCTAGATCTAGCTTGAAGATAGCTTGATCTATGTCTGAAGTAGCTAGATCTATGCTAGTAGATATTCTGCTAGCTTAGGCAACTCAAACATAGCTTGTATAGCTAAGTCGATAATACTATAGTTGCTATTATAGATTCTTAGCTATTTTGAATATTAGTCTGCCTTATACAGCTATTAGTATAATAGCGTAGGTATTATTAAATATAAAAAGATTGTCTTTAAGAGTTATATAGGCAATAATTTCTTTATTAATAATGAGTATTATATAGTTATTTATATCTATGTATTTTACTTTATTTAACTTTAATTAGCTAAGAGATAAGAGATTACTTATATAGGCTAATATATATACTATATTATTAATATTTACATAGCTGTCTTCTGTCTTAATTCTAACAGTACTAACTTATTTAGCTATAATAGTGCTAGCGTTAGCAGTAATAAATTATTTATTTGTAGTTGTTAATGCTTAGAACTAACTGTTCTAACTAATAATATATTTGCTAGTACAGGAATTAATATACTAATTATATTTTTTATTAAGCTTAGTTAACTTTACTATATAAATAACATTATAAGGGAACTCTTGCTATTTAAAGTCGCTATCTATACTATTTTTAGCTTTTACCTGATTAATATAGTGTTTAAAGGCTGGCCGTTTTGACTTAGTAATATTTCTTCTCTTATTAGTACTTCTTTTAGTCTATTTAGCTAGTTTGTAATCTCTTATAAAGTAGCTAAGTTTATTATAGTTATAGTATTAGATCTTAGCTAGGTTCTTATATTGCCTGCTCTTAAATCTTATGTTTATAGCTACTTTAAATAGCAGGCCTGTCTTAAGATCTGTATTAATTCGTACTTCTTTAAAAGCGAGTATTTATTAAACGTTAGCTAGCTTTATATCCTTCTAATTAAGGATATACTCCTTTTTGTTATTAAATTAAGTAGGAAGGCCTTTAAAGAGTTGAATAATCTGAATATTCTCTTAAATGTCTCTTGTAGAATTGATAATTATACGAATCCGCTTGATAATAGCTGATAGCTTACTAATATAAGCATTAATAGACTTCTTAAGGCTAAAGGATTTATAATTAGCCGGATAAGAAAAGAGCTCTTATAAGGACGCGTAGATAACGCCCTGTCTAGCTTATAAGTATACAGATTTGAGATAATTCTAGATAAGCTGTAAGTTATTAATGGCCTTAATACCCTGAAATAGCTTATTACTTACGTCCCTCTTTAGGATATAGGCTGCTCTCGCGGCTCTGTAATTATCTAGGTCGTTTAGTGGACCAGAGGCGATGTATTTCTATAGCTCTTTTTCTATCAGATATAAATAAGCCAAATTAGACTAACAAGGCCAGTTTTCGAAGCCCTTAAGCTTCTCTTGCTTCTTATAGTCATTATTGTCAGTAGAGCTTATCTTGTAGAGACTATAAAGGACTTTAGAGAGCTTTAAGGCTGTAAAGGAGTCTAATTGACTTAAGGTCCTAAAACTACTAGACGGATTTAGGACCTTTCGGAATAGAGGGTTACAAGATACTGCTAATTAGGATCTCCTTTAATTGCTTAATGCTCTGTTTATCTGTTAGCGTTCAAAGGGTGCTCTCCAGGCTTATAACCTGTTAAAAGTAATGCTAAAACTACTTTTATTATTTATAAATGTTTATACTTAATTAAAATAATTGATTTAGTAACTTATATAGAAGTTATATCTAACTCCTGTCTAAAGTTCAAGTATAATCTTACTCTAGTAACTAATAGCGCTATACCTATTCCGGTATAGTCCTAGGTTATAACGATTACTGAGCTAGTGGCTTAGCAGCAATTCAACAATAAAGATATATAATATCTCTTAAAGTATTCTCTGTGATTAAATAAAGGGATATACTCTAAAGGCTGAAAACTATAACGCCTAATATAATTTAATCTTAATAGAAGAAGAAACACTTATATAATATATCCTTAATCTGGATTTATAAGGATTCCTGCTCTAGATTAATTATATATAAGATATAGCTAATCTTTTGTATAAGACGTATTATATAAAGCTTATTAGTAAGTAGTAATTATATAACTTTATATAATACTGCCTTAAGCTTAAGACACGTTTTTTATATATATATAACTTTTAAAGAGCCTTTTATAAAGACTTTAATTAAATAAATATATAATTTTAATTAATAATTAATATATATATAAAGTATAATATTTAAGATATATTTAAAAACAAAAGATTATTTTAATTAGGATA
>NW_006913621.1:40234-45571 GCF_000464535.1 Endocarpon pusillum Z07020
ATTTAGTTTAAAAAATTCTATAAAAAAGAAGAATATTATTACTTTTTGTTTTTTTATATATTTTTCTTATTTTACTTAATTATTAAATATTAGTTATTTTAGTATTCTAAAGTAATTATATAATAAAGAACTTAAAGATTTTATTAAAGTCTATATTAACTATATTATTAAGATTAAGTTTCTTATTACTTTTAAAGCTGCCTACTTTAATATAATAATAGCTAAAAATATTAAGGCTAGTTTTTAAGGTACACTTAATATAAGGTTCTGGCTTATACGTGTACTAAACCGCCCTCTACAGCTAGTTAAAAGCTATACAACTATCGAAATCATGATCAGAAGATTAACCTTACCCAGGGAGCAATAACGCCGCTACTAGAGCCTAGTGATAGGCCTACAGAGCGCAGGCAAGACATAAGCGGGTTGTAATTAATACATAGTATTTCTTTAAGCAAGGACTATAACATAAAAGAGGGACTACTACCTACAAAGGTATAAACTGAGATAAAGAAATTACTTACTAATATTAAGGAGGGTCTTAAGAAAGAGGGGATAAAACTCTAATATCTAGATAAGCTAGCAAGCATTATTAATTACGTTTCGCTTATAAGTCGCTAGCTAGTAACTAGGAGAATAGAGGCATAACTAGAACAGATTAAGAAGATGCTATAACAAAAAGCTATACTCCCTAAGCAACCATTAAAACAGAACTCATAAGCATTAGTAGTAACGGCTAGCCTACGTTAAACAGATGTTTCCCTTATATTACACTAGCGCTATAGTGTACAAGTCTAATTAGCCAAGTCAAAAGAAAAGAATAATAAAGAGATATTAAAAAAAGTAAAAAAGACTATCTTAAGAGTAATAATTATTTAAGTATTATAAAGTAATAATATTAATATTATAGTCTCTAATAAAGTTACAAAAGACTATATATATAACTTATTATTTTAAGAATACAGGCGATTTTAGCGAACATGACAGATATATATATACAGATAATCGACTTCGTACGCGAATCCATTCAAGCATAGGAAGAAACCTATAGAGGCCCAGAAGAGGCAGTCCCATGGCACGACGTACGACTACTCCTCAATCCTATTCTCTACCTCTGCTCTTACGGGCAACAAATCCAGGACGCGCCTACCTCTCAGGAAGCACACGCTACAAACAACCCGTCAGAGAAACAAGATCAAGCCTAGGACCTAGCGGCACGATTAGAACGAGTAGAGTAAGCCCTGACAAGATTAGCCCCAGCCCATTAACCAAGGGGAAAACCTCAGTCATATATAGACGCCACACGGTAATAGCCCGCAAAGCCCCCTGCCAAGAAACCTTAACTAACTAATTAATTACTCCTAGAGACTACAAAGGTGATTATACAACTCACTAGCAGCCGAGAAAAGGACAGGGTTAATAAGCTATTTACAAAAGAGATAGTAGAGACAGTTAATAAGCAATATAATAACGCAAAAGAAAAGGAATTTATTATTGCTATAAAGAAGCTACTAAATAAGGAAATAGCCTTATACATAGACAGTACAAAATCTTATATAAGACTTTAGAAAGACATATTCTAGACAAAAGCACTAAGCCCTCTTGCTTAAGTAAAGTCTAAAACATATAAAGTCTTAATCAAATCTATATAGATAAAAATAAACTAGAACAAACAAGAAATAACTGAAGAACTAAAGCAAGAAAACACTAGACTTTTTTTAACATTAAAGATTATATGCTTAAGATGGCTAAAAAGCACACTAATAAAGGGCAAGTTTAACTATGTAATTCTGGAGCTAATATGTCTAAAGATGACTAATAAGGTTATTTAAAAAGGACTAATTCATAATATAGAGTTCAAGTTAGTTATATAATATAATAAATTCTTACAAATTCGATAATACTATAGATGTTAGGGCTTCAGACATATATTTACTTAGTGTCAAAAAGATTAGACCTGCGGCTATTATACAGAAAACTATGGAATAAGAACATATATCAAAAAGACTGACTAGAAAGCTATATAATATGGCCTTTGCTCAGGAGGCCACAAGGCGTAATTATTAATATGTTCGATCTAGGAAAACGAATAGTTAAAGATGTGATATAACTATAAGAACAAGGCCCAAGGGTTTATATATATAATTACAAACAAAAAGCCCTCTCCTTCCCCCTCCCTTGAGATTTCTATCCTCTCTTCCCGGACCTCTACCCTCTCCCCTTCTCCCTTGCCCTCCCCTACCTTATTCTCCCCTCCCTCTTCCCCTTTCCTGAATACTAACTAACAATAGATCCTTGTATGATGAGAAGAGACACTAAAGCTAGATAAAGAATAGACTTAGGTTAAAGAGATATATAAGAGAAAGCTAGTATAAGGCCGACTAACAAGCTTAAGAAACAAGCTAAAAGAAGACCTTATACAGAGCCATAACATTTAATCCCTCTTTAGAGAAAGTCAAATTACCTTAGAAATAAAAGAATAATAGAATATATAATACAAACTCAAAACCTTAAGATCTTATAATATAATATTAATAAGTCTTATACAAAGGTCCTTATAGGCCTTCTACAAGACCCTGAAGTAGCTTTATATAATATTATAGTAGTCTAAAAACTATAAAGAAACTCGTTTAATACTATATTGTATAATCTTAGGCAGAGCTTATTTTATATAAGCGACTAAGGATACAAGAATTTAAGAGTAAGCATATATATTAATAAGAGAATCTGTACAAATAAGTAGTCAGAAATATATTATTTAAAAGACTTTATAATAATTACTTTATAGGTCCAAAATAAACTAACAAATCTGAATATAGACTTTATATAGATAATCAATA
The DNA here is from genome assembly GCF_000464535.1 of Endocarpon pusillum Z07020. Classification (NCBI taxonomy): domain Eukaryota; kingdom Fungi; phylum Ascomycota; class Eurotiomycetes; order Verrucariales; family Verrucariaceae; genus Endocarpon; species Endocarpon pusillum. Next base: position 43,072 of record NW_006913621.1, read on the forward strand.
TTTATAACGTATACTATTATCAAACCACTTACTTAAAGATATAAGAGACTAAAACTCTTTGTATACTAAGAGAAGCCCTTAAGATACTAGGAGAACAAATTATTATAAAGGACTTTAACCTCTACTACCTAAGATAGGGTGGGCCCTTCTACTCTATACAATACAAGCTAGCTAATACCTTTCTTAACATTATATAAGAGGCAGACATAGACCTTATATTATTACAAGGCATAATTATAAGGGATTATTAAAGAGGTAACTCGCATAAACAAACAATTATTAATTTAGCCTTTGCAACTATAGTACTAAGATAGTAACTTATATAATACAAAATAGAAACAGAGCTAGACTAATCCTTAGATTATCTCTTAATCTATATAGAGTTTGAATAAAATGATACAAAACCCCTAATTAAGACACCCTAGAAAAAAGCGTAAAAGAAACTTAACGTTAAAAAGTTTTATAAGAGCTTAAATCTTTATACAGAGAGCCTAGACAAACACTCTCTAATATTATAAGAGATAATTAATTAATTTATAAGCAAACTAATAAAAGTTATCTTATTTGCTACAAAGGAATTAACGCCTTAGATAAGACTAAGCTAATCAGTAAAGACAACAAGGGCTGCAAAAAGATAGTTCACTCACTACTTATGTCTTAAAATATAGCGATTTGTACAAACTTAAAGTCGAAAAGGCAAGATATTAGGCAAAGCAAAAAGGGACGAATTCTGAAGCGCGATACAAGAAGCTAGCTCTAAGCCAAATAGTATCTAGAAGATTATATAATAGGCAAAACAATAATCCTAGAACTAAACTACATAAGTCTCACTCCTAATCCTTAAGTAAGGCTTATATAAAGCAAAGGATATAGAGTCTAAAGCAAAACTGCTACAGGATACAAGCTTTCTCCCTCCCCTAAAGGTCGACCTAAGTAATTTAGAAAACTTTTACTACCCTCTAGAAATCCCTTAATAAGAAGAGATTATAAAGGAAGAGATTCTTAGAGCAATAAACTATACAACAAAGGATAACGCTCTAAGACTAGATAAGCTCTTAAACTAAGTAATTTAATTAGTTATATAAGAAAAGATAACCTTAGTTAAGCGTTTCTTTTAAGCATGCTTAGACTAAGGAGTTTAATAGATCTTAGACTAAGAAGTTCAACTAAATCACTACAAAACAACATATATAGTAATGCTTAAGAAACCAGGAGAAAAAGCGATTACACAAACCTAGGAGCATACAGACTAATAGTTTTCCTTAACACTATAGGAAAGATTCTAGAAGCAGTTATTTTAAATCAAATTAAATATATAGCTAAAGCATATAATCTGCTCCCTGATACTTAATATAGCGCACATATAAGCTAAGCTACAGAAACAGTACTTTAACAGATTATAGAGAAAATATATATAATTTAGAGAAGAAGAAAAAAAAGAATAGCTAGTCTTTTATTACTAGACGTCTCTAAAGCATTCAATAAAGTCTTATATACTCGGCTTACTTATAATCTAAGAAAGAGAAGAATTCTAGAATCACTTGTATAATAAGTAGCAGATTTCCTCTTAAATTATTATACAGAAGTAAAAGTTAATGACTTTACGCTGCCAAAGGCACTAGTAATAGTAGGAATCTCTTAGGGATTACTAATATTACTAATTTTGTACCTCTTTTATAATATAGACTTCCTGTAAGCGCTATAGATTTTATAAATAATATTAATATTCTTATATATAGCAAAAGTATAAAGTAAAACTATCTAAAGCTAATAAAGATTTATAAAAAATATTAATTATAAGCAAAGAAACACAGCTCTAAATTCTGTCTTAATAAATATAAACTTATATATTTTAGTTATATAAAGAAGAAATTTAATATATTAGTAGAAATTAATTTAAGAGATTAGAGCATAGGCCTTAAAAGTGACATCTATATTTTAGAAGTAAGATTAGACTTAGCGCTAAGATAGTAAGCATATATATAAGCAGTTAAAGCAAAATTAGTCTATATAATTAGTACTCTTTATATAATTATAAGCTTAATATAAGGAAGCTCCTTAGAGATAAGTAAACAAGTATATATAACTACTATCTACCTAGCAATTATATATGTAGCTAGTATATAGTATACCCCTTAAGGAGTTAAGGGCTATCAGAAAGGGATTAGAGTAAAGCTTTAGAAGATCTAAGGAAAGTGCCTTTATATAATTGCGGGAGCGTACAAGGCTACCTTAACAGAGGCTCTGGAGGTAAAGACCTTTACCCTACTACTAGATCTCTATACTAAGAAACTAGCGACTAGAGCGATCACCAGAATCCGTACAATAAAAGCGGCAACTGGCATTAAGGAAATGTGCAAACGAATCTGCAGGCAAACAACGGGCAAAAGGGGGAGAACAGCAATCTCTTGAAGCTCCCCGGCAGATCGTACGAACACCTGGGCGAACCAGTTCACATCTGAACCCCAGGAGGCCCAACAGACAAAGAAGACCTTGCCTC
>NW_006913621.1:45940-50332 GCF_000464535.1 Endocarpon pusillum Z07020
CTATATAGAAGATCTTGTTAATCTTCTATTTTGTATGAATTCAGAGGATTTCGCTCGAAAAATCACTAAAAAACCGTATTCAAAATATCAATTTTAACCTTATTAATCCGGACGAAAACCTACTTCAAAAGCAGATAATAGAGTTGAAAACTCTATTAATCAGCAAACAAATTCACTAGAAGCATCAGAGCCTTTATATAAGCATCATACTCATTTTAAAGCTTTAAAAAAGAGCTACTATGTATTTTGTACACTAAAATTAACAAAACCGTCAAAAAGACAGGATTTAGGACAAGAGGACTTCTTTATTTCTGAATTTCGATTTAATTCAAATTAGAATATTAATATAGAGAGGTCAAAGAAATCAAAAAGGGATTGAAAAAGAGGAAAACAAACCTTTTAGTACTGTAAGGAATGTGATAAACACGTCTGTAAAGAGGGCAATTGCTGGAGTAAGGCATAATAAGTATATAAGATATATATAAAAAGTATATAAAGACTAAAGACTCTTTATTAATAAGGTTCCTTACTTAAGAAATATAATATTATATTATTTAAACTAGCCTTATAATTAAAGTATAATTATTTAAAACCTAACTATTTAAATAGGCCTTAATAGTTATTTAGTACTTTAATTACTAATAATAAAGATATATATAAAAGGTGTATAAAAGAAAAGTAAGGTATAAGTAATATATAAGTGATTATATAATAAGAGACTACCTTAAAGAGAGGATATCCTATGCTAACTATAAAAAGAGGCATTACTTATAGCAACGCTAAGAGTGCTCCTTATTCCGCATATATTTTAAAGGCATCTAAAGGCGTCGAATCACTTTATATACACATGCGTCTAGTATGCGAAACACAGGACAGTAGACACCCTAATCCTCCTCTGCCTCCTCATAAGGGAGCGACATACTACTAGGGCCAAGGAAGCGCACACAAGTAGCATCCCCTTCATACAAGGAACGCTAGCGGCGCGTAAGGCGCCCTACAAATATAGAATAAGCTGTAAGGGATCTGTCTTAAAGCCATCTCTAGTTTAGCTAGGCCTTTACTAACGCCCTAAGGAGTAATTTCAACTAGTAACACTAGTTATTAAGACTCTTTATGTATAAGGTAATAATTTATAAGACGACAAGATAAAGTAAGGCAAACGTATTATCCCTTGTGATCCTGATTAACCCCTGTCGTAGGTGTCCTTCCTTGTAGAGTTTAGCGTTAAGAGGTACCCGTGTTTAGCGGTGAGGTTAATTTTGCAGCCTTAGTATTAGGAACATCAAAATTATGGGAGTGTGCTGCAGCCTTGGCGTTAAGAACATCAAAAGTAAATTAGAAGAGTAAAACTTAAATTAGCTGCATCAGACTAGTTATTAAGGTTATAAATCTATAAATAGAATTATTTGATATCCCCTAAAAAGCCCTATCTAAATATATAGTTTTTAGATTAATAGAGCTTTAATTAATAGAGAAAAATAAAAAATAATAAAAAAGTAATAATTCTAAAAGATAACTTTAGAAATTACTTTTTTATTATAAAAGACATAACTTTATAAATGATATATTATATTAATCTATTTATAGACTTTTAGAAAAAGCTTTTTTAGAAGATATAACTAAAGTAGTCAGTAAGTTATTCAAGATTTAAGTGTTAAGAGCTTTTCTATTTCTTGTTTATATCAAAACTTGGCATTTTACACTAATTAATTCTATTACTTTAAATCATGTTTACTCTTTTATTTCTCTACCAAATCAACTCGAAATTGGTTCAAATTGATACTAGCCCTTAGCTCTATCTATTTAATCAACTCTATCCTCTTAAATTAGCGTCTTCCACTTGAAAACCCTCAAAAACCATTCAAAACTCTTTAAAATCACTCAATATGTTGATTTCTCCACAAATTTCAGCTCAATCAGCGCCAGAATCAAGTGCTAACGCCTCAATTGCCTTGCATAAGCGCACTATCAGCAAGCTATTCGTTGAAAGCGCCGAAACCAAGCCGAATTCTATTGAAAACCCCTCAAATTCACGTATTTTGCAGTCAAAACGTGTACGAAAAGCCTCTCAAAACGCTCAATTCTTAACAGATCAAGACGAAATTTCTTCTCTAGATAGCTATAGCTCTTATAGCTATGAGGGATTCTCTCCGGTTTGCTCCGCCGCCCAAACAGGGCCTATTCAGCCTCATATTACCGTTCAGATCCTATTTTGCTCTGAAATTCATCAAAAACGTGGCCCCCTCTATCTTTCAGAGTCTCTACATCCAAATGCTACAAATAGAGGGCCAAAAGCAAAGCCTATTCCGAAGAAATGGGCAAAAAAACAGCCAAATGATCACACAAGTAAGCAAAAATAGCTCTTTTTACTTATTTTTAGCTGTTTTAAGCTGTTTTTCTCATCTATTTTATTATTTATACTAATCTCTATTAGCTCCATCTATCCCTGATGACTCTACCGTCGATACCCAGCTGGATAAGCTTCTAATACCCCCAGAAGAAGCTGAAGAACACTTCAAAGGCCGCCTAATTAACGAAATTCTTTAACCTTTACCTGATTTTTAACTAATTCCGATCGTTGAACATCCCTCTAAGCCTCAGAATCTTTCTAACAATCAACATTGGCACCCTCTGGCCCTATTCCAGCTATTCTTTAGCTGGGAAACTATGTCTCTTATTATTAAAGAGACAAATTCCTATGTATTTCGTCATAATTCTGCAAAAAATCCTTGGAAATCTCTTTCTATTCTTGAGTTATATTACTTTTTTGGCTGTTTATTGCTTCTAGTACTTCATAAGCAGCCTATTCATCAATATCTATAGAGTCCACATAGAATTCTTGCTTTTTCTCCTATTTCTAAAAATCATTTTGCACAAATTATGTTATTTTTATATTTCAAAGATAAAGGCCCTAATCCCTCTTCTATAGGGGCTAATTAGTGGGATAAATTAGACCCTATTATGTCTATTCTTCGTCAAAAATCTGCTTTTTATTGGCTTCCAAGCACAAATATTACTGTTAATGAAGTTATAATTAAATTCGAAGGTCGAACTTCACAGAAAGTTACTATTCCTGGCAAGCCTATACCTACAGAGTTCAAAATCTTTGCTTTAGCTGATTCTGGTTATATTTTTAACTGGGAATGCACAAAGCTAGGGTTAAATAAGGGGTTTTTAGCTACTAAAAATTATGTTTCTGTTTTTATTCTAAACTCTACAAAATCTATGTTTTTGAATCTTACGTAATCAGTTGTTGTTCGTTTGGTTTCGTGTTTGGCTCTATTTATTAAGTAAAAAAAGCTGAATTTTTCTTTATTTTTGGATAATTCATTTACTTTATAGAAATCTGTTTAAGCACTAAAAGAGCGTGGAATTGCTATTACTAGAACAGTTCGAAAATTAGCTACTGGCTATCCCCCTCGCCTGTTAATACTCAAAATTGCAAATAGAGCATTAGAATAGGGCTATCTAGAAGCTACTATTATTCATGAGATAGCTTGTTGGTTATAACAGGATTCAAATGCGGTTATAAGTAAGTTCTCTTTTTTTTATTTCTTCTTTATTTAATATCTTGCCTAATTTTTAAGCTATTAAATTAATTTTTTAATAGGAATGACCAGCGGATTTTCCTTACCCGAATTAATTAAACGTGAGCATAAAAGACCCTGAAAATTAGCCTCAAATTTAATAATTACTTGAAAACTCTTTGGAGATTAATTGACTAAAATTCTTCTTATCCCTTTATTTATTAATTATTATAATCATTATATAGGGGGGGTAGATCAAGCAAATCAGCTCTGAGCCGCCTTTATCACTTATTTTCATCAAAATCTCAAGGAATTCCTTCTAGGAGTTTTTTGGTATCTAGATTTAGCTGTTACAAATAGCTATAAGCTTTATTTAGCTATTAACGGCTTTAAAACGACTCAAACTAGTAGAAGATCTGGTGTATCTTCTATTTTGTATGAATTCAGAGGATTTCGCTCGAAAAATCACTAAAAAACCGTATTCAAAATATCAATTTTAACCTTATTAATCCGGACGAAAACCTACTTCAAAAGCAGATAATAGAGTTGAAAACTCTATTAATCAGCAAACAAATTCACTAGAAGCATCAGAGCCTTTATATAAGCATCATACTCATTTTAAAGCTTTAAAAAAGAGCTACTATGTATTTTGTACACTAAAATTAACAAAACCGTCAAAAAGACAGGATTTAGGACAAGAGGACTTCTTTATTTCTGAATTTCGATTTAATTCAAATTAGAATATTAATATAGAGAGGTCAAAGAAATCAAAAAGGGATTGAAAAAGAGGAAAACAAACCTTTTAGTACTGTAAGGAATGTGATAAACACGTCTGTAAAGAGGGCAATTGCTGGAGTAAGGCATA
>NW_006913621.1:50745-51660 GCF_000464535.1 Endocarpon pusillum Z07020
CGTTCGGTCCCTATTTATAGGGCCATGCAGACGGCTACCTAGCAAGGGAAAAGCCTAATAAGGAAAACCCTAGACTTACTAGACTAGGTAAGCACAGCTATCACAAGAGGGTCAGAGATTACCCTGCAAAGTGCCTTCGCCTCACTTGCGTTTCGCTTACGTACTTATTGCCCCCTCCTGTATAGTCATCCTTTTAATCATACACCAAATATCTTAGAGGGTCTCAACCTCTGTCGTTACCACTCCTCTGCTGTATCAAACACTCTGTACCCTCCTAGCTCCTCCTCTGCTATCTCTTTTGCGGTGCGAAATTGCTCTAGGATCCCTGTGCAGATAAACTAGCGAGCCGCGTGCTTTGCGCATGCGGGTTAGGAGAGGATCTCGCTCATACGCTCTATTCCGCAGGCAGCTAGCATGCCTACTCTGTTATATCTTGGGCAGTGTAGCAGGATATGGCGAACTGTTTGCGTATGCTAGCCGCAGGCGTAGGCAGAGTTAGTATCTAATACTTGGATAGCTGCTAACTATACGTTCAGGCCTATAACCTCTAACCGCATTAAGAATAGTGCTGTTGCCTCTGCCTTCGTTAACTATACGTATAGTATATAAGTGTCCTGCTCCTAGGGAGTAGACCAGATTATTGCTTGTGGCTAGCCTCTCCTTCTCTGTAATGTGGCTGCCTACCTCTTCTTCTACTCAAGATTACCTTATTTGGTAAATAGGTTCCTTTTATTAGGTGGTCTCCTTAGCCTAGGTGGTCAGGGGTCCTGGCCTCTGCTCTGTAGTGTTTAGCAAGTATGCGTTGCATATACAGTTCGCCTGCAGTGCTGCTACTCTGCTGTCTACTTACGTATTTCTTAGATTCTCTGTTACACTTTAGCGGTGGCATTCTCTCTGCTGGTCCTTAGCCTGTGG
>NW_006913622.1:0-6386 GCF_000464535.1 Endocarpon pusillum Z07020
AGCCTGCTTAAGAGTTATCTTAATTCCTTTTACTAGTAGTTAATTTTAAATATAATTAGTAATATTTATAGCCTTAGCCTAAAAGCAATTTAATAAGCTACTATTAATTAGTATTAAATTCTTTATTATATAAATAGTTCTTTATACTTGTTTTATGTTACTGTTATGCTTAAGAATATAAAGTATAAAGAAGCTAATAAATATGCCCTTTATCTTATAATAGTTCTTAAAGATAATACTTATAAATTCTTTCTTTTTATTAACTTAGAATATTATTAAAGAATACTTTAATTCAGCTACTATTATAATATACTAGTTCTTAAAGTACTTATATATATTTAACTTCTGTATTAGGAAGCCTATCTAATTCTTTTTTATGAAGTTATTCTCTAGCACTATAGTATAGTGCTTGCCACAAAAGAAAGAAGGGTAATAAGGTCCTTATAAGTTAGAGTATACTAATTCAAGTTTCCTTATAGTCTTTTGTCCTCCTTTATAATAAATCATCTGCGTCTACTTACTCTTAATATAAGGCTTATAGATTTAATTATTCTCTTACTATTTAGTTAGCTCTATTTTATTAATAGCTAGATCTAGCTTAAAGATGGCCTGATCTATATCTAAAGTGACTAGATCCATGCTAGTAGACATCCTGCTGACTTAGGCAACTCAAACATGGCTTGCGTGACTAAGTTAATAATATTATAGTTACTATTATAAATTCTTAGCTGTTTTAAATATTAGTCTGCCTTATATAGCTATTAGTATAGCAATATAAATACTATTAAGTACGAAAAAGTTATCCTTAAGAGTTATATAAGCGATAATTTCTTTATTAATAATAAGTACTATATAGTTATCTATATCTATATATTTCACTCTATTTAATTTTAATTAGCTAAGAGATAAGAGATTACTTATACAGGCTAGCATATATACTATATTATTAATATTTATATAGTTATCTTTTGTCTTAATTCTAATAATATTAACTTGTTTAGCTATAATAGTACTAGATTAATAGTAATATAAATTATTTATTTATAGTTATTAGTGCTTAAAACTAATTACTCTAGCTAGTAATATATTTACTAGCACAGGAATTAATATATTAATTACGTTTTTTATCAAGCTTAATTAACTTTACTATATAAATAATATTATAAGGGAACTCTTGCTATTCAAAGTCACTATCTATGCTATTTTTAGCTTTTATCTAATTAATATAGCATTTAAAGGCTAGCCGCTTTAACTTAATAGTATTTCTCTTTTTATTAGTGCTTCTTTTAGTCTGTTTAGCTAGTTTATAATTCTTGTAAAGTGGCTAAGAGTTTATTATAGTTATAATATTAGATCTTAGTCAGGTTCTTATATTGTCTGCTTCTAAATCTCACGCTTATAGTTACTTTAGATAACAGGCTTATCTTGAGATCTATATTAATTCGTACTTCTTTAGAAGTAAGTATCTATTAAATGTCAGCTAGCTTTATATCCTTCTGATTAAGAATATGCTCTTTCTTATTATTAAATTAGGTAGAAAGGCCTTTAAGGAATTAAATAATCTGAATATCCTTCTAAATATCTCTTGTAGAGTTAATAACTATACGAATCTGTTTAATAATAGCTAATAGCTTATTAATATAAGCATTAATAGACTTTAAGGCTAAAGGATTTATAAAATTAGCTAGATAAGAAAAGAGCTCTTATAAAGACATATAGATAATACTCTGTCTGACTTATAAGTATATAGATTTAAGATGATTCTAGATAAGCTATAGATTATTAATAGCCTTAATGCCTTAAAACAGCTTATTACTTATATTTCTCTTTAGGATATAGGCTGCTTTCGCAGCTTTATAATTATCTAGGTCATTTAATAGACTAGGGGCGATGTATTTCTATAGCTCTTTCTTTATCAGACATAAATAGGCTAAATTAGACTAATAAGGCTAGTTTTTAAAGGCCTTAAGCTTCTCTCGCTTCTTATAATTATTATTATTAGTAGAGCTTATCTTATAGAGACTATAAAGGAGTTTAGAGAGCTTTAAGGCTATAGAGGAGTCTAATTAACTTAAGGTTCTAAAACTATCAGGCAGATTTAAGACCTTTCAAAATAGAGGGTTATAAGATGCTATTAATTAGGATCTCCTTTAATTGCTTAATGCTCTATTTATCTATTAGCGTTCAGAGGATGCTCTCTAGGCTTATAATCTGTTAAAAGTAACGCTAAAACTACTTTTGCTATCTATAGATGTCTATATTTAATCAAAATAATTAATTTAGTAATTTATACAAAAGGTATATCTAACTCCTGTCTAAAGTTTAAGTATAATCTTACTCTAATAACTAATAGTCTATGCCTATTCTAGTATAGCCCTAGGTTTTATATAATAACTACTAGGCTAGCAGCTTAGCAGAAATTTAATAGAATCTAGATAAACAAATTTAAGGTTAAGATAGTATAAGACTAGCCCTAACTAAAGAATATTAAGAAAATATAATTTTTCCTTAGATTTATAAACTTTTCTATTAAGAAATAAAAGTAGAGTCTTTATTCTAAGAGCTAAAGAAATAATTTATATCTGCTTTTATACTTATAATATTTAATTTAAAGAAATAAATAGTCCTAAAAATAGATGTATTAGACTATACTATAAGAATATATATAAGTTAACTAGATAATAAAGGACAACTAAGACTAGTTGCTTTTTACTTAAGAAAAATAATTTTAATAAAACTTAATTATAAGATTTATAATAAGAAATTCTTAGTTATTATAATAATATTTAATATAAGCATAGATACTTGGTAAGACAAAGTGATTAGTAATATCTCAGACTACCTAGCAAAGAAAAAGAATAATAATAATAGTAATGTGTAGGTGTTGCACATACTATACGAAGCGCGGGAGCTACTAGAAGAAGGAAGAGGGCAGGACGCTAGAGGCGCCTAACATAAAGAGAGACTAACGAGATCCACTAAGGCGATCGTCTAAAGTATAAAGGACAGGAGATTAAAACAGAAACTACCTTAGGCGAACCCTTACTAGGAAGCGCACGCCCCCTGAAAGCGTTATACGCTATAGTAGTAAAGCGAAACATAGCTGATAATAAGACACAGTACTCTCTAAGACCTACTGCCTTCTATCGCCTAGTATAGACAGGTAACGCCCCTAGAAAAGAGGAGAAGAAAATCATAATTAAGATATTCGATAAAATAGAGAAGCGTATAGTGTGTAAGGAGAAAGCGAAGAAACTAGTAAAAAGGATTAAGAAAGCAGCCTTTAGACTTATAAAGATAAACAGAATAAGAAATAAGGACATCAAGGTTATAGCCTTATCTAAGGAGGCAAAAGCTGCCCTCTTAAAAGATATAAAATAGATTAAGGCAGTAAGGACTTTAGCAGCGCTTTAGTAACATACCTTCGCAGTTATAGTATATAGCATCTAAGTAAATAAGGTAAACACTACTAAATAGCTAGAAGAGATCAAAAGGCTATAGGCGCTTAATAGCAGCCTATATAAAGATATCAAGATTATTAAGATAGGCTAGTCAGTTAAGGCGATTAAAGATAAGAAGACCTTTTTCTCACTCCTAGTTAAGGTAGAAACTACTAAGATAATAAACTAAATACTAATTAAGGGGTTTATAATTAATTATAAGCTTAAGCACTATAAATAGTTTATATATAGCTATTTAATCTAGTACTATAACTGTCAAGGTTATAGATATCTAAATAAGCAGTATAGATAACTTATATATTATAAGTATTACGCAGCTCTTTATAATACTAAGGAGTGTCCTAATAAAGAGGCTATAAATCATTATTATTATATAGTCTATGTATAGCCAGAGCACTAAGCATAATCGCCCTCTTATAAGGTAAGATAAGCTAAGAAACTATATCTAGTAAAGAATAAATACGGAAAGTTCTAACCTTATTAAAATGCCTTACCCTTGGTAGAGCCTTAGAACACTCTGACAGGGACTATTAAGCGTATAAGTCCTACTAGCGACTTAACAGACTCTAGCTGCGACAGCAGCATAATAATATCTTTAACTCTGCTAATAAGGCGCCTAAGAAGTGATAGCCTTTAGTACCTTATAGATGCTAAATCCAGGGATAAGGCCTTTGCTAAGGTTAAATGTAGCCGCCTGCTTAGAAAGCTTACTACTATAGTACTAGGTCAAAAGTCTCTGTGCACACGAATTTTACTACCTCCCCCTAACTGTTCTTTACTCTATACATTTTATTACTACACACTAAACTCTGATCAGAATTTTATGAAAAATAGCTTAAAATGACTGTTAATATCTAGTGATTATAATCGTACTAATTTCCTAATTAGGTCTCTTGATTTAGTATCTAGTGTGCTATTCTTTTGCACGCAGTACAGCATTCACCCGGTTATCTATTAACTTGATTAGGGAGTCGATTTTATTCTGCAGAATAGTCTCCTATGCTTCTACGATTACTCGAGCTAATTCATCATACGCTGCTTGCGAATCCCCTAGATCCTTAAGATGTGAATACTGCTGATTAATCTACTGCTTCATCTAAGTTTAGACGTGTTTAATTAGGTTCAAATCTGGGGAATAGAGTGCCTAATCAAGTACTGATATACCTTGATCTTTGAACTATTTCGTAACTTTTTTAGCTATATAAATTAGGGCATTATTTTGTATAAACGTTATACTAGGTTGCTAGCATCTCTTGATAGTTTAGTTAAGTACATTAATATAGAAATTAGCTAAGTATCTATTGCGTTACGCTTGTTTATCACAAGTTATAATAACTAAATCAGAACGTCCTTTAATCCAAATAGTACCTTATATTATAATACTTATATCATAGCCCTTTTTATAGGTTTGTACGAATTAAGGATCCCATTTCTGTGTAGCTATACACTAGGCCTATTTATGTTAACCTCTTTTGCCTTGTTTAACGCTTGATTTATCCGAGAATATTATTGTAGCCTACTCTTTAACGCTCTAGTCTTTACAATTTAATACCTATTGATATTAAAGATTAATCACTTCTAGTATTAATTCTAGTCTTTTTTTGCATTACTATTTACAGAGATGATAAGGAAGTAGAATTCGCTTAATAGTACTGTCAAAGAGTTGAATCTGTAGATCTTGACGCATTTGTGCATAAGTTGATTTGGGATAGGAACGAGCATATCGTACAATGGCTCTTTTATCTCTTTCGGACGTTATAAAGGGTCTGCCCGCACGAGAGATCGATTTGTGGAGGTTGCGTTGTTCAGATAGTTCGTAGGTATATTAGACGGTTAAGGGCGTGAAATTGAGTATGCGACTAATTTCAGCGAATCTCACTTTACATTTGGCTGCGCCTACTATCTCTGCGCGCTCAATAGGCGTTAACTCATGATGAAGAGGCCTATTACTACTGATTTCGCGTAGCGGCCTTCGTGGGGGCATAATTTGTTGATAGAATAGGTGGGTTGTAGGTGTAAAACGCGAAAAAACGCGAAAAACGTGAAATCAACAGAGACTTTTGACCGGGTACTGTATAGGCCTTAATAACTCCTAAGAGAATAGCTCTAACAAAGAAGTTATAATATATTAGATACTAAAACTCTATTAATCCTATAATATAATATGCAGAAGGAGAGAATAGACACTATAATCTTACTCTTTAAAGACGACTATATTCTTAACTATAATATTATAACTATTCAGAAGCTATAGCATAACCTACGAATATATACCTTACTTAATACCTATAGAAGGGGCTTTACTCTACTTTATAACTTAAGAAAAGACACTAGTATATGCTTTTATATTAAAGACAATATAGATATTAATAACTAGGAGGTCTATTACAAATCTCCTGATATTGTATTACTAGTAATTTGAACACGTTTTAGTAATAAACTAATGATAATACATATCTATAATATATATAGCAGGTTACCCGCCTTGTACTTAGTAATAGAGGCGCTCCCTATAATATTAGTGCTTTATAACCTTTTAGTCAGACTAAAGGAGCATGTCTTACTAGGAGACTTCAACTTATATTATCTATATTAGAGCGGAATCTTATACAGCACTAAGTATAAAGCAGCAGAGCAATTAATTAATCTTATTACTAACGCTAAACTAGAACTAGTTCTTCCCTTAGGCACTGTTATCTAGAAGGCGAAGGGCCTCCGCTTAACTATTAACCTAGTATTTATTTCTGCCTTATAAACTTTATAACTTAATTATTACTAAGTAGAACATAACTTATACTAATTAGTTAATTATCTTCTTTTCTTAACTTAGTTATATATAGAGAGCATACCTTATATAAAGAGGCTAAGAAGGGCCTAAAAGCTTATTAATATAAGTAAGGTAATAGAAATAACTATAATAACATT
>NW_006913622.1:7120-8003 GCF_000464535.1 Endocarpon pusillum Z07020
AATAAATATAGTAGGCGCCTTTGATATAATGTCATATTAATAGTTAATCTACAATCTAAGAAAGCGTAAGATCCCTCTTATAATCACTAAATAGGTAGTAAGCTTCCTATCAAACAGGGCTTCTACACTCTCTATAGGCAATAAGATGTCTGAGAGATTTAAGGTCTGTATAGGGATCCCTTAGGGCTCCCTAGTCTCGCCTATTCTGTACCTCTTCTATAATATAGATTTATTAGATATTACTAATTATTAAGGGACTAAGGCGAACGCTTTTAGCTTTATTAATAATATTAATATATTTGTATTTAGCTAAAGTATAAAGAAGAACTATAGATGCCTAGAGCAGTTATATAATAAGTGCTTATATTAGGCTTATTATTATAGCGCTATCTTTATATTACAAAAGTATAAGCTAATTTACTTTACAAGAAACCTAAGGAAGTTTAATATAAAAGAAATAATTAATATAATTAGTACTTTAATAGTGACGAAAACAGACATTAGAGTACTAGAACTTTAGATTAATACTTAACTAAAATAAGGTTCTTATGTTAAAAAGGTGCTCTAAAAGATAACTTAACAGACGCTTATACTTATAGCTTTATTAACTTCTATATAAGGCGCTTCCCTCTTATACGTAAGACATATTTATAATACTATTGTTAAACTAGTAATGACTTATATATCAGCTATTTAGTATCTTTTTAACGAGTTATAAAGCATAAAATCAAATACTGTTAAACTCTTGCCTATCTAGAATAGGTACTTATATATAATAGCTAGGGCCTATAAGGCCACGCCTATTCCGGTCCTTAAAGCAGAGACTTACTCCTCGCCTCTTTTGTTATTACTTAATAGTATTTAGATAGACTCTTATTATTTT
>NW_006913622.1:8067-18146 GCF_000464535.1 Endocarpon pusillum Z07020
TACTACTATAATACTAGGTACTAGAAAGTATAGCTAGCACAAATAATACCTTCTTAAGCTTAATAACGGAATTCGTCTCTTTTTGCTTTGGAAAAAACTCTTATAAGAAGCGGCTATACTACTTATAAAAGCGTAATAATAATATTAATCCTATTACTAAATAGTTAGAGTGTCTTAGTTAAAAAACTAGTGATTATTATAAAGCGCTTACTTAGTAATACTCTAGCAAGCCTTAAGCCTTATATAGAGTAAGAAAATTAGTAAGCAGAGATTAAGGATATATTAAGGCCTAGCTAAGGCATAAAGCTCTCTTATTACATAGTTAAGAACTAACAAAATAGGCTTTATAGACTTCCTCTTTAAATAAAACGTTTCAGACATCCCCTTATTATCCTGCGGGTACAATTAAACACAAGATGCTTGCTGCCACTAGCACAACAGATTACCGCCGTCTCCTTAATAATCTAAAGGCCCTCAAGATAATAACGCTTTAGGTAATAAAGACTAGGGCTCTCCCTTAGTTCTCATTTATAGCTGAACAACTTTGCACTTAACTACACTACAGCTACAGAGCCCTGTACACACTGTCAAAGCGCCCTGAAGAACTTGTCCACTTATTAGCAGTAAGGTTTTTCTTTAGAAAGGTTTCCTTATATTTATTCTTATTTATTATTAAGAGTTATAACTACTCTTAATTATATATATCCCTTATATAAACCAGCCTTAAGCCTAGACTATATTAGTATAAGAATTAAATAAATAATTGTTGCTTATAGCTAGCCTCTCCTTCTCTGTGACATGGCTGCCCACCTCTTCTTCCACTCGAGATTACCCTATTTGGTAAGTAGGTTCCTTTCGTTAGGTGGTCTCTTTAGCCCGGAGCTAAATGACGGAAATAATAAGACTTCTGTCCTATCCTTAAAACAACCCCTTTTTTTTTATCTTTTATTATTCCACTAATTATTATTCAAATCAGCTAAAAAATAGCTAGAATTCGCAAAACTACTTGAAAAAACTATCAATAGCCTGATTCGTCAATTTCAATACCTACAGAGCCTCTATGCAGGCTACATACAATAGTCGATACTCTACTGCGTACGCGACTTCTTTGCGCCGCGCAGGCTACAACTGGCAAATTACCTTGAAAAAAGCTATTCAAATCACTCGGTATACCAAAAGTAACAGGCTATCGAATCCTCAAATCACAATCTATACGCTGCAGCAATAACGTCTATAATCGCGGTCAAAAACCTGTTTTAGAGCCTCATTAATGCGAGGCTATTAAGACAGTTAAAGATTGCTCATTTCGTGCTGCATCTGCCTCTCATTATGCTATAGCAAGCTCAATTGCTCAAGGATCTGAACGCGCAATTCAAAGAAACATGGCTCAATTTGGAGTAGGCACCTATAGAGCGCAGCAGAAAAAATACATCCATTCTAAAAATATCAAGATACGCCAAATATAAGGATTTGAACGTCAGCATTAGAATTTAGAGAAATTTAAGCAGTACAAATACAGCGATGAGTGCTATTTTGCATGTAGCTTGCAATGACAAGCTATAGTACATCGTCGCTGTGGCACAGAAGCACGAAATGCTTCTTTAAAGATCCATTTTTAACACTTCTACACAGGCGCAGGAAGAGGTGGACGGCTTACTCAAGCTGATTATCTCGTTTTTTTAGAAGAAGTTATTGCTCCTAATTGGGATAAGGATTGGATACTTCTAGAGGATAACGATAATGCTCATGGCACTCGTGGCAAGGCTGACAACAAAATCAAAAAGGCCAAAGCTCGTTTAGGGATCCAATGGGAAGCTAATTGCCCAGAATCGCCTGATTTGAACCCTATAGAGAGCATCTAGAGGTTGTTGAAGCAGAGACTAAAGAATCGAGGCCTTATTACTGATCCGGAGGAGCTGCGGTGAGCAATTAAGGAGGAATGGGATAAAATTACTTTAGAAGAGATTAATAAGGCAATTTCTATGATGCCTAAAAGAGTAGCTGCTGTAAATGAGCGAAATGGTCTTCCTATACCATTTTGAAGATAGAAGTAATAGAGTAGTGTGGGACGGAAGTCTTATTATTTTCGTCACCTAGCTCCGGCCTAGGTGGTCGGGGGTCCTGGCCTCTGCCCTGCAGTGTTCGGCAAGCCTGCGTTACGCATGTGGTTCGCCTGCGGCGCTGCCACTCCGCTATCCACTCGCGCATTTCTTGGATTCTCTATTGCGCTTTGGCGGCGGCATTCTCTCTGCTGGTCCTTGGCTTGTGGCATGGCCGTGATAAGCGTGCGTTTCGCATGCGGTCCCATATAGCATCCGCTGTTCTAGCGATCTCTTTTTCTACCTGATGATCTTTTGTTTTGATTGCGTAGCGTTGCTTTATGCCTGCAATATGGATGTCAATTAGCAGGATCTGGGTTTCCTTTTCTAGCGCTGCTCTAGGCGTTCGCTTGTATCCCCCTGTAATGCGGCGAAGGCAGCTATTCTGGACCTTTTTGAGTGGTTTAGTTACGGCTTTTATTATTACTTCTCTTATGCCTTATATACTCAAACCTTACTCCTGTACGCTATATAATAGAGTAAGCCTGACTACTATAGTATATAATAGCTATAAGTTGCATATTAAAGGTCCTTAGATAAAGGTAGCTAGTCTTGCTAGGGCCTTAGAGGCTATAATACCCTTATAAGTCATATACGCTATATGTTCGTTCTAAGTAAGCCTAGGGTCTAGTTATATTCTTAACACCTTAATTACCTTGTCTTTAACTGCTACTTAATAGCTACTTATCTAGATAATTAATGCTAGGTTCTCTTATATATAACGCTTACTTTATATAAAATATATTAGCTAGTACTTATTAAAGGTAAACTTAGCACTATATATTTTTGCTTAATATTAGTACTACAAATAAGCTATAGTTAGCCTATAATAATTTTATTATATACTTTTGCTTTATATTATTAGGTAAGTATTATTTATAAAGCTAAATCCTAATGTTCTTTTCTCTAGGTCTTAGAACTATTCTAGTAGGCTAAATATAAAGAATAAGAATAAGATTAGTAAGAAAAGAGAGCTTTACAAGATACTTATATTAGTCTTAATCTAGTCGCTTTTATACTCTATATATATAATATATATATGCCTTATATATAGAAAATATACAACTGCTTAGATAAGCTAATCTAGAAGGCCCTTTTGCCTAAGAATATCTAGTAGCTTGTTATAAGAGACATTATTAAAGGCCCTTAAGAGGTCTAGGCTTAGTATTAAGACTACACTTCTTAATTATATCTGCTATATAGTTTAAATGTATAAGGTTAGTAAGCCTATTACAGAGGCTATAGATTTGTCCCTTCTTACCCTTATCTGAGTCTAAGAGAGCAGAGAGTATTGTTCTGCTACATTACTCAGGCGAGTTATAAGGACCTTCTCAACAATCTTCGCTAGCGTGTTCTCTAGGGCAATTAGCCTATAGCTGCCGGGCAGCGAGTAGTCCTTCTTGCCTTTTTTGCGCAGGACTATTGTGATTGATTCCTTATACCGTGTTAGAAGAGTATCATGTGCGAAGACTATGCGAATACTATGCGCTAGTCTAGCTACGATTTCTAGAGCGATTTCTTTAAGGACCTTGTTTAGGATGCCATCTAGCCCTATAGCCTTCCTGCTTAGGAGCCTATTAATCACTGCTAGTACTTCCTCTGCTGAGACGAAGCTATTAAGCGCTAATGCCTAGTTTGTATAAGTCATATATATAGGCCGTAAAGGGTTCGCAGGGCTAACTAGGGGTGCTAGGAAGAATTTCTCTGCTAGAATTTAGGCCTTTTTATTATCTAATATAATTAGCTTACTTCTTTTATTCTGCTACAGAATAAGGATATAAGGGTTAGTATATAGCTTTTCTGCTACTTGCCTGCTTTACTAAAAGAGCTTTTAGAGCCTATTATTCCTCTGCTATTTCTTAGTATTAATTAGGTTATTAATTAAGCATCTTTAGTTCGCTCTTAATATCTATTATATCTTCTTCTTTAGCTCTTTAGAAGAGCGTCTAAAGTTATAAAGGTCTCTTTATTTATAAGTAGTAGTATACTTACGTCTTACATACTTTGTGTGTGCTAATAGTACGCTAGCTTTAAAGGACTAACTTAGGTGTACTCTTAGGCTCAGTCTAGCTCTAGAGCAGTGCTATAATAATAGGGTCTTTAGGGCTTCTTAGATGCTTTATAACAGGCTCTTTATCTAGTCCTATTAAGTTTGATATAATACTTTTATAAAGCCTTCTCTATCTAGCTTTATAAGTACAAATTATGTACGTTTTATTAGTGATCCTTATAGCGCTTAGATGTCTAGATCTATCCTGATAAGGATATAATCTTATAACAAGGCCTAGCATTCTTCTAGGCTACAGAAGATTACTTAATTACTTAGTGCTTATAATATGAATATCAGGTCAATTATTAAGTTATAAGTGCCTCTTCTCTAGATTGCCTCCCCCTTTAGAGTTAATAATCTAAGGTTACAGCAGTTAACTTTATTAAGTAAGTAATTCGCACCTTATTTATATATAGTACTAGTGCCTTTTTAAGCAGGGTAATAGGTATTAAAGTCTCTTAATAATAAGACTTTTCCTTTAGCCTTATTAAAGGTATAGACTATATATCTTTATTTGTGTATATATAGTCTGCTTACTCTTAAGTTATATATATATTCAGAATTATTAGCTTACTATTTTAAGTAGTTAGGGCCAGACTTGCTATATTTAGGCTATACTGCTTTCGCCTTTAGTTTACTACACTTATATCTTGCCTTATTATAAAGTATATCCTAGTTTTAGGGCAGGCTTTATAGGCTAGTTTATAAGGCTTAAGGCAATAGATAGACTAAGTATATCTATTAAAGATTAGCTCTTAAATTGCTAGAATTTAGGGTTATATAAAGCTGTTAAAGAGAGTATAGCTCCTTTATAAGTTGTTATTACTACAGTTATATTAGATAACTAAGAGCCTATAGCTTATCTAGGCTTAGGTTAATGTTACTTATCTCTATAATTATTATGCTTCTCACTTGTAATATAAATATGTTATTCTGATTAATAGTAAGCCTCTGCTAAAAGGAGCTTCTTGCCACCTACTTAATATAGGTGGGTTATCTTGTATAGCGTTAGTTATTATCTATGTTAAAGGACTAGGCTCTTGTCTTTTTGTAAAAGATTAGTATTTACTTGTTGCCCTATGCTTATTAGCCTAAAGCTAGCTGTTTCGTTTTTATGCTTATACTGCATGCTATAGCTGTGCGTATATTATACGCCTGCGTATATAGTATAATTCGTCTATACTAGATACCTTTGTAGTATAATTAGTAAGACGGGCATGCCTAGCTCTGCCATGCCTTGTGCTGCTTGCCGTAGTTGGCACATGAGACTCTCTTAGTCATATACTCTGACGTAGCATGTTGACCCGCATATTACGCGTAGTGCGCCTGCTTCCTGCATGCGTATTAGGTGTGACCTTACTGCTGGCACTTGAAGCATCATGTAATCTAAAGGGACTTTTCAAAAGGCCGTGTTTCAAATAACTAGGCGTCCATAATTAGTCTTTTGCAGAGTGCTATATATTGCATCTCTTTTGTTAGGAATCCCACTATCAGAGATCCCTTTGTCTTAACACGCTCTTTATATATGTTTCGTAAGCATTATATAAGTATTCTATAAGAGTAAAGCCATTTAATTCTTGTAATTTAGAGTCTTAAGGCAATGAATTTAAAGGCTTTATAAATAACTTATGCTAAAAGTATATTATTTGCCTCTTTTCTTATTACTACTAGTATTAATAAAGGTATCCCTAATATCTTAACTTAGTAATCTTTTCTAAAGATTTTGAAGTCCTTAGTAAAAAGGAAAGCTTATACCTTGTCCCTTATAGCTTCTATTAGTAAGGATATATTAATGTTATCGCTATATAGTACCTAAATTACTACTACTCCTAGTATTATTTTCTTAACTTTTTTAAGTATTTCCTTATTTAATAACTCTTTTATTTAAGGGGCTTAGACCTTGACTATATAATTAATAAAGAGGGTTGTAAGCAAACTACTTATTAGCTATATCCTTATTATAGTAATACTTGCTTAGATTACGCCTTAGAATTAAGGGTTAGGTATAGCCTTAAGGGAAGTCTTTAGTAACGCTTTAATATAGTTAAGCCTTGCCTTAACCCCTTCCTCTGTATTTCTTATGCGCGTTCCCTGCAGTACACATTTAATAACTATGCTAAGCTGCTCTACTAGCTCTCTTCCGCTTATTGCCACTCCGCTATTATTTTCCTTCTCTTTTTTAAGACCCTTAGTAATATTTATTAAGTCTTTCTTTATTTGTTACTAATTAGCATAGCTTTTCCTTTTCTGGTGTTCTTCTCCTTCTTTGTTCGTCTGCCCCCTCTGGGAACATGCTTAACGTATGTAGGCCGCACGCGTTTCGCTGCTATCTCCCTGAATAGCTATAGCTTCTCTCCGGCTCTATGAGCCTTATTCTTATTATTACTTGCTTATCTACATTACTCAGGCGAGTTATAAGGACCTTCTAGCTTAAGGGGCTTAACAAAAGAACACGCTTATATAGAGATAACCTTAAGCAAGGTATTTATAAGAAGGGACTGATAAGTAATGCTTACATATATTATAATTTTAAAAGAATTAAAGAACTAATCTTTAAAAAAGAGAATATAATTTATTTTTTAAGAAAAAATATTAAAACTAAATAATTAAGTTTAAAATTAGATTATATAAAGTTAAGACTATATTTAATTAAGAAAGTCTTAAGAAAGATAATATATAAATTATAATTACTTATAAAGATAAGAATATACTTGGTATTTTATATTTTATTATTAAAATTAGTATTAAAGAATATAAGATTTATAAAAATCTAACTAAATAATAAAACTTAAAACTAAGAGTATAAGATAGCCGTGGCCTAATAAGTAGATCCCTAGGGACCTACTCTGCAGGGGGTACCCCCCTGCGAGAGCTAGCGCGCGTAGCGTATGACTACTACTATAACGCAATTATTATTATAATGCGTTTTTTAAAGCAGAGATTCGACTTTTGAAGAGGATAGACAGCTTAAAATTCGCTGAATTAGGATATTAATCCTATATATCTTCTATAGGGCTATTTATAATGGTTTACTCCAAATTTATAATATACTAATGCGCATCTTCTAGCTTTTTTTGTAGAATTTGCTTTTGCTTTTGAGCCCTTATCTCTTGTGTACCCCTTTCTTCTTCACGTTATTTAGTCATATATTAAGCTTGTTTTGTATAAAGAACCCCCCCAGTTTATAGCTGGCATTGACCTCTATACCTTTGTTCGCTTCGTTCTTTTTCAGCTGCTGTTAATTCTCTTAACTCCTTCTGAATTTGTACGACAGTTTTAGCCTGAATTAGAGCCCTCTTGATGAACTTCTTTTATAGAACTATTTAATAATTCGGAGTTGCGTTTTGCAGGCAAATAACATGCTTCTTAAGAGAACAAGCTGTTAAAGGCGTAGTAGGAGGCCAAATTTAAGCTTCAGAGGGTATAAAAGATCAATCTTAAGGAGAAGGGGAAGGAACAATTTGGTAATCTTAGATCTTGTTAAGTACTATATTTAGATTATAAGGAACAAGTCCGCATTCTCGAAATCTATTAAGGATGAAGTTTCTTTTGAACGTTATTTAGCGAATACTTTGAATAGTAGTAAGGAATTCGAGTTTATTAAATTTGCTATATCCTTTTTAAGTTGCTTGATCCACAACTTGAGCATGCTAGTGCTTGTAAGGCTGAAATAGAACGACGTTAAGCGGTTAAAGAATATAAGAAGTATAAAGAGGAAGAGCAAAGACGTGGATTAAGTTGAATTCACAGAATTTGAGGATCTCATGTGTAAAATAGCTCTTGTATCTGTCACAAAGGAGGATACAGTAAGCTCCTATACGCATTCGCCGACTTTGGCATTCAAAATGTCGGATATATTCGTACGCAAGCTTATCATTTAAATATCTGGTATTTAATAAGCCAACTAAAGTCTCTCCTTAAAGCTCATAATAAAAGCGCTCTAAATAAACCTTTCCTGGCAAAATTAGCATCGCATTAATAACTGCTCTGCTAGCGCTAATAGCTTCAATAGCAGTTATATAATTACGAATATTGTTAGAAGGTATATAATGCCTCTTTTTGCGTAAAGTAATAACTATTTATTGACTCTTTTTAACCTTTATTTAGAAGCCTGTTTCGTCAAAATTCTAAATATCTTCCTTTTGTACTAAATACTTCTCTTAAAGCACTTAAAATCGCTTAAACCAGTTCAAAATTACGTTAGAATCATGAGCAAGCTTTTATTTAAGCTCTAAGGGCTTCTGTTTTGCTTTATGAAGCTCAGGATATCGATTTAGAAAGTATCAAGCCTAGTGTTAGCCTATAGAGGGCGCAGGAGTAGTGGTAATATAATCTTTAGTAAGAATAGTATTTGCTATATTACTAATTTAATTATATTATATAGAATACCTAATTTCATCTAAATAAAAGATATATCGCAAAAGAGAGGCCTCTTATACAGCTGACAGCTTGCTGTTAACTGGCTTTCGAGTTGTACAAGGCCCTACGCCCTTGAGTCGCTGATGAATACGATCTTTATAAATCCCAAGTTCACGCGCTTTTGCTGCAACGTTCGAACGCTCTCCATCCTCTCGTTTAGCAAGTATCTCTCGTACAGCCTTATCCACCAAATCGTCGATATCTTCATTCGAAATAGGCATGTTGTGGGGGTGCTATCTTCAAGAATCTACAAGGGATATAGCTCTGCTTCAAAAAACGCGTTACGGTGATAATCGCGTTACGGTGGCAGCCACGCGCTACACGCGCTAGCTCTCGCAAGGGGGTACCCCCTGCAGAGTGGGTCCCTAGGGATCCACCCATTAGGCCACGGCTAAAGAAAGTCTTAAATAAGTAAGATATTAATAGAAAACCTTATTATCTGATTAAATAATTAGAATATATAGACTTAGAAAATATATAAAAATTGTCACGTATCACGTTGGAAGCAGGCGACGAGTGCGCGAGATCTTCAGCCCATGTTGAGTGTTATCCTAAGACTACAGAGCCGACGAGGATGGCACTAGGGTCGCTCCTATATAGCGAGCATGCCCCTTACTAACGCGTAGTGCAAATCAATACCCGGCGGCCCTAGCGCTAGCGGCCGACAAGCATAGCAGCCGTGACAAAAATTAGAGATAAATCTTAGCCTTAAGATACTTAAGAATTATTATTATTAGAACCTAGACTAAGTAAGAAGATTAAATATATAGCTAATTACTACTTATTAAAGATATATTTAAGTATAATATTAGATTATTATATATAAAGAGCCTTTTTACATTCTAACTTATTAAGAGACTAAACATTATACTTAATTATTTTACTTTAAGCCTTTTTTAGAGACTTAATATACTTATTTAGAGAAATAGCCTTTGCTGCTTTCTACTAGATCTAAGTATTAGTAACTAATAATATTGCCTTTAACTTTTTCTTCTTTATATTAAGATAATTAAAATCGCTGTTTAAAAAATTATTATTATATTAATAACTTAAACAGATACACTTTAAGCACTTAAGAGAATAACTTAAAAAAACGTAAAGTGCCTTAGAAGATTTATAGATGAAATATAGCATGTCTGCTGCCACCTTAAGGGCTTTGACATAAGCAACTAAAGCTTTATAGTCATAAGTAAAAGAAGATTTGCTTACCTTATATATAGGCATACTGACAAGAAAAGATAATAGAGGAACGCCTCTACTAAAGTTCTTGACTCTAGGTTTAGCCTTCAGGACAAAGACTAACTAGAGAGGGGATAGTGTTACAGCGCCTCCTAGTAAGGGAAGGTTGCCTGAACCACACAGCCCAGAGCTAGGCACTAGGCTTGGACACTAGGACAAGACTACCCGGATGGTTGCTCATAGACAGCTAAGACTGAGCACACTTAAGGTTGCTTACCTCTGCTTACTACTGAGCACTACTAAGCACATGCAGATTGCTTACCTCTGCTCAC
>NW_006913622.1:18932-35952 GCF_000464535.1 Endocarpon pusillum Z07020
GCTGGAGCTGGAGCTGGAGCTGGAGCTGGTGCTGGTGCTGGTGCTGGAGCTGGCGCTGGCCCAACACTGGGAGAACTTATTATATTCTTAACAGATTTCTAACAACTTTCTTATAAAGCAGAGGTCTTAGAAAAGAATTAGATTATAGACCTTTAAAATAAGATTTAAGATAATCTGAAGCAAGTAATTATTCTTTATAGATATATATTAATTTAGGAAATATTTACAAACTTAATATATACTAATATAAATAATTAATACATTATGTTAAATAAACTAGCAGCTAGCGTTAATATACTAATAAAACCTTTAGTTTCTAGTACTTGTTAAGCTACTAGTAAATTAGTAGCAGAGAAGAAGAAGCTAATAATTAAGCTATAACTTTAGTGAGACATATTTAATTATACTAAAATCGAATTATCTCTCTATTGATTATTAGCTTTTTAGTATAGTTTAAGTTAAAACTCATTCAGTTATAGCTGTTTTAAAACATAGGTAGTCAAATCTAAGAACTGCCAAAAAATTTGGCGTCAAGCTTCGGGCCGACAACTCTGATAGGGAGTGGAGCGGCCGATTGTGGTGGAGAATAGTGAAAGATGCGATGAGTATGCGTGGCAGGTAATACTCGAGGAGTTGTCAGTCTGCTGGAGGCGAAGACGTGTCTGATAATATCCTTCGCATTGTTTGCTGGCAAGGTTGAAGAGAGATCTCAGGCTCGTGTTTGGAGTGGGTAGACAAAAGACGACGCTTTAAAGTTCACCGCGGGCAATTAGAGTCACATTTCAGGCTTGTGGGACTGCTCCAACTCATCAGGTTGGACCACACATCTACTTAAATAACACAACGCCAATTCGGACCGAATTCTTTACTACTGGGTCGACATGAACGGCATGAAGCGAGGATGACACAAATCTGCTCTCTTGTTCCCTTAAGGATTGCGAACGAGCAGTGCAGAATGCTTGTTGCCTAACTACTTGCCACGATGCTTTTGTAATCCACTACAAGAACACACTCGAGCAGCGGACAGCGGTTGCCTTGAAGTAACGATGCGACAGCGTACCGCCGACGGACGACACGATGAATCTCTGCGCTCTCTGTCGGTCCATTCCTTTCGAAAGACTTCCTCAATTGCCCTCGGATTGGGAGTGTATTATCAACCGGAGGGAGCTGCCGTCTTTTGTCTTCAACTCAAGCCTCTCTTCCGCACTGGACGTACCCATTGGCTTCAGATACCACAGCAGCCTTGAGGACCTTGCAGCATCTGCTGGTGGCTGCAGGCTCTGCGACTTACTTAACGACTCGGTTAGCGGATTTTCCGCTTCTTACCGTAAGGCGGAGAACGACCCATTGTTTGCGTACTATGAGGACGCACACTTGGGACTCCCGTCTAACTTTCAGTTCTGGCTAACAAAACGCATCAATGGTGGAGATGGGTTCTTGGTCCTTGTTCGTGCGCGACGGGAAGGTATCATTTATCTTGTTGGCGCCGTTGGGTTTTGCGTCAAAGAGGGTATGTCGTGGGATGTGTAAAGCTGAAACTCAACTTGCTCTAACGAGTGATTTCAGATAGCGCGCTGGCATCTTTGTACAAAGGGCGGCCAGTCGAAGAGGATGGAGGCTCTCCAACAACCCTTGACCGAGCCGCAGCTTGGGTGCAAAATTGTGTGAGGAACCATGAAGACTGTCAAGCTGGTGGTAGTATTCCATTGCCGTCGCGCTTACTTGACCTGGAGAGCTGTACAAACCAGAAAGAAATAAGGCTGCGGGGTACTGGAGGCATTCATGGTCGCTACGCCGCGTTGAGCCACTGTTGAGGACGTACGGGACATTTCATTCCCTTTCGCGCTTCAATAGCTGCCAGAAAGGAGGCAATCAAGATTGAAGAGCTCCCGAAAACGTTTCAAGATGCAGTGTACACTGTTAGAAAATGGGGATACGATATCTCTGGATTGACTCACTCTGTATCTGCCAGGACGACCTTGAAGACTGGGCACGAGAATCCGCCAATATGGCCGCAGTGTACTCAAATGCTCACTTGACCATCGCTGCTGCTCACGCCACAGATAGTTCCGCTGGTTGTTTTAACCGACGAAAAGGGCGACGCCACATCCCAGTTGACTACATCACGCAAGATGGCACGAGTGGGCAACTCCTGGCCTTCCTCGTGTCGACTGACAAGGAAGCAGCCAGCAGGTTGTACATCGAGATGAGCCATGAGCCGTTGACTAAGCGTGCATGGGCGCTGCAAGAGCGTTTGTTGGGGCAACGCATCCTTCATGATGGTACAGATCAGATGTACTATGAATGCAATCATGAGTTCGTCAGTGAAGATGGTTTCCGTGACGCCGGACGGTACTGCAATCTGTTTGGAGCAACTGACTCTGGACGGGTTGGTCGCAGATCCCAACACTCTGATGAACATGCATTCTGGTATCATCTGCTGTGGTACTACGGCAGCAGAAGACTGAGCAATCCTTCAGATAAGCTGCCTGCCATGTCAGGATTGGCACGGATATTCGAGTCACGCGTTCAAGCCTCCTATGTGGCCGGCTTATGGAGCAATGCGTTGATCGAAGGCCTCGCATGGCAGGGAGTGCGGTCAACCAAGGATCCAACGACTTCTACATCACAAGCTTACATTGCTCCGGCCTGGTCGTGGGCGTCGTATGATGGGATTGCCGCCACGGGACAAGGTAAGGAATGGAAAGATATCGCGAAGGTTCTTGACTATCACATCAAACTCAAGACCTCAAACCCGTACGGCGAGTTGGAGGAAGGGTGGATCATGATCAGGGCGCCATTGGTCCGGGTTAGTCTTAGCGACGAGCCCGAAAAGACGCGGACAAGGTACCACACAGGTGGAACATGAGGCTGAAGACTGCTGGGGGCGATCCCGTTTGGCACATATGCAAGCTTTGACAACATAAACAGCAACGACGATGCAGCGAGGGAGCTCGTGAAAAGACTCGAGCTTTTCGCGCTAGTGCTTCAACGATGGGACAAGGAAAAGAACGTGCTGGAGAAGAGCGAACAGTGGGGCAAGGGAAAAAGTGAAGAAGAGAGGCAGGAGAATAGAGAAGAGAAAGATGATGTTGAGAAGGGAGCGCAGGAAGAGGGTGGAGAAGACCAAGAAGCATGGAATCAAGGTAGTGGTGGTGATGACTGCTATGACTACTTCACATGGCACTCGTTTGTGTCGGTCCGAGCAGCGATAGCAGGCAAATGGACGAATAGGTTGTGTGGGCCGCAGCGCGACAGTAAAGGATCTAAATGGGAGCAAATTACAGGCGCACTTCCCTCCACAACCAATGCTTCTTATCATTAAGATAACCTTCCACTTTCTTCAGGCTTAATCACAATATCACTAGATAAAAGCTTGCCTCGAGCTCGACAGTAGCCTCTTTACGCAAGTGATCACTGTTGCAATGCCCCAGCCCCGCGGAATAATGGGACACCCGTGTGGTCCTATTGCTCCTCGGCCGGTTTGTTCCCCTGTAGATGTCTGCCAATGGCACGCTAATGTTGGTGATAACCAGATCCAAAATGCTCAAGCTCAATCCGTTTCATAGATTTCTAGTTATATGTTGCTCTCTTCCGAAGCCCAGTGGCAAGAACGACTTCAACGGTGGGAGAGTTCTTAGAGTCTGCAGCTGGCGCTGGAGCTGGAGCTGGAGCTGGAGCTGGTGCTGGTGCTGGTGCTGGAGCTGGCGCTGGCCCAACACTGGGAGAAAGCTCTGCAATTATGTTCGACCTTCTTTTGGGGGACCACCTCATGAGTGTCAGGCCTTTCCATTCGACCAGCACCATACACACAAATGCGCACATTTGAAGGACAAGACAGCTAGCATACAATGCGGGGTAGAGCTTACGGATATTTGGCTCGAACGTCAGCGCAACCTTGGCTTCCTTTCTGCCACGCGTTAACCGACCACTCCAGCACAAGCATGAGTTGAACAACCCACCACTAGATGCGAAGAGCAGGATCAAGCTAGGAGCCGCGATCAAAAAGTCCTTGATTATGGTCAACCGCCAGTGCCAGCGCCCACTGAGATGTTTCGATCTGCTCCGCCAAGTGATCAAGGTACTCCCGAAGTAGGCAACGCTGATTACGAAAAGAACAAACCAGCGGCAATTCACACCAGACGGGGGGAGGTGCCAGATTATAGCCAGGGCGATCACAGTTGAGACGACTATGGGACATATAGCGAGGAGAAAGAGAACCCAGCGTGGATGATCGCCTGAAAGCCTGCTGTTGAATATGGCCTTTTTGGGCCGAAAAGTGTAGATGGCCCCAGACCAGGGACGGGACTCGAAGTATCGTTTAGCTATATCGTCATACGATTCGGCTTCATCCCTGTCGTCGTGTGATTCGGTGCTATGTAAAAGTGTGAGCAGATCCCGTCCTTCAGGCAGATGCTTCTGGATAATGCCGAAACAGGTGTAGATCGATGGAAAGCTCCCCACGAGGTTACTCAGTAAAACTGCCGGCAGAATATAGGTGAGGAACATGGAGATGCCAATCCGTCCACCGGGAGGTGAAGTGGCACTTCCGCCTAGCCTTGTAACGAAGGCGCATGCAACTTGATAGAAGTAGAGAGAAACTGCTAGGCTGGTTCGGAAAATCGCGTCCGTTCTGCTATTTGCCAGCTCGTGCGCCACGCGGGTCCGGAATCTCTCCTGATCACATTCAGACATACCTTCGGATAGCATGGTATAGATATGGCGAGGGTCAGTACCCTCGTTTGTAACCTCTTCAATCCCTCCTAAGACAGTTCCGTAGACTCTCACGAATTCGCTTCGTTTATGATCTTCGTCAGTCATCGAATGTCCTATCTTGCCATACGAAATCTTCGAAATCAGGTACCACACATGCATTTGCCACCCTCTTCGTCGTCTCCTCACCCGCCCCATCCATACTTCTGGACGTACGTTGGCATCGTTGGGCATTGGGTGGGTACGGTTCCATTCACTTTCTGCTATTCTCCGGCACTGACTCCAGGCTTCCAACTTTAACAGCAGACAATAGATTGAGTCGATCGGATCGCCAAGTAGATGGACGACGACCCGGTACGTCCTCTTTCCCAGAGGTGTGACATCCATCTGGCTAACTAGGATGAGAACAGGTATAAGCCAGATGTTAAGGATTGGTCCAATGTCAGGATACCATGTACTTCCTTTTCCGCAGTAGGTTTCACAAGCGCCAAGTGTCAATACCGGTGACTCTGTAGTGGAGGTTGGATGGAAGATATTGCTGTCATGGAGAGATACAGTATGATTTCCTAGTGCCCAGGTGATGTCCGCTTTGCACGAGTCCCAGGGCAATGCCACGGTTGCAGTCGAAAGAGCAGCCGTAAGCACAGCGGTGGTGAGGTATCTGCATCTTCCGTGGCGGACCATGATTGGTAGGTCTGGCTATACTGGCCGAAAAGTGAGAGAAATTTCAGGAATTGCAGATGAGTCCTCCTGAATCAACGCGAAGAGCAGTGCGACTCTGAGAATTTCTGTTACAACACGACATCATATATTGCTTGGCCAATGCCTTGTGGATAAGGGGTGTCATGTCAACCGATGTGACAACTCTTTGGAGGCTTACAGATACACCCTGGTCGATTTTCGGCAGTGAGGCTCGATTTTAGAAGAGGCTTACAGCCGGTAGTGAGGTGCACAGCCAGGAAGGGCTTCGTTGGAAAATACCTTAGGTGTTGACAAGGTTTTCATTTGTGGATTGATATTAACAACGCCTTCTCGTGGATACCATCAGTTCCAGATTGGTGCTACCGTCATGCTCCTTTAATGTGGCAGTAAATAGTCGACGCCTTCTTATTATATCCCATCTCCATTCGTACAAAAGTTGTTAAAATCTGCCGTGCTGCTATTACTACATAAGAGGCAGGGCAGAAAATGACGAATTTGGGAGGCACTGTACGCTTTTTCTTGGAGGGTTGTAACGTGCAGAAACTAAGCTAACTAATTAGGAAAATCCCCTCTTGGCTTGTAAGCATAGAGTTAAAGTGCCAAGAGCACCACAGCACCACAGCCCGCTCGCCAGGTACGAGATTTTGGCACAAATTTTCATTTCCACCTTCCGTACTCGGGGGCCTGAAGCGCGCCTTCAGGGTTATTATGCAGCGCGCCTAATACTTGCTTAGAAAACTTTGGTGATAATGGCGTTTGGCGCTTTACCGACAGAAAACTTTCTAAGCTCTTAAATAAGGTCCAATTTTTGGGACTTCCCTTCGCTTTAAGAGACCTATCTTTGGCCGGACTCATACTACGTGGCTGGCATGTGCCTAGTGTCCGTTTTCCACTAGTACAGTCTGTAGCTAGGTGAAAATGTTCTTGATAGTTCTCACTCTCCTTAAATGTTGGGCGTAAATTGTCTAGTCCTTTTGGTTCAACTACAGTTAGCAGCTAGCTGATGCAAGCTAATTTATCTGTCAAGCGGTATCACATGGTGTCAAAGAGCGCTACATAGGCGTTTCTGTAATGTCGAAATTAACGCTGTTATTGCTACTATCTCAAGGCGAATTCGATAGAAACAGGAGAGTAGCATAGGGACCGCTCAGTAGCATAGGGAATCCCTATGGCCATGTGTCAAGATGTACGGCACGTTCTGATTGGTTGAATTCTGTCGGCCACTTCTATGTGTAACTTCCGCTCGTTGAGCGGTCCCTATGCTACTACTAGTAGTACTGAGCGGTACAAAGGGGCTGAGGGGCAGCAGGCTTGGCTGACACACTGATAGAATAAAGTAAGCAGCTGCAGCCGAGTCCTGGCGCCCAAAAGTGGGTCCTTCGGTCCCACTTGGACCAAAACCGGGTCTTCCCAACTCCTTAGTCCTCAGAGCTCAGCTCAGTCTCGACTCAGGTTAAAGCAGCGCCGCTCAGGATGGAGGCCGTAGCTGGAACTAGGGAAAAAATCTTATGTCAGACTATCAGGGTATTGTACCACAATATTTTTTTTTAGTGAAGTTCCATCTGGTTAGTCAGCATGCCGCCTCTGCTCAGGCGCTATCCATCCTCGGCTCATCCTCGGCGCAGCTTGCTCACCCACTTGCTCAGGCTGCTCAGGTTGCTCAGGTCTTGCTCAGTCACCTTTTCCTTCCGCCCCTACAAGCCAATCATGCATCGTGGTCTCATCGTCGTGTCATGTCTTTTCCAGTCAAGTTTAGACGACGATACTCAGGGGGCCCAGTTTATGGACTTGGGGCCCAAAATCGGTCCCATCATCCAACACGCCTCCACTCCCGTTCGCATTGCCGGTAGGTCTTCGAGAGATGAAGGATTCTCCCGTTGCTTGGTGACTCGCTCTTTGAAATGTTTCTCTCTTCCTCTCTGCTAGTTTCACTTGACTTTTAAGAATACCTCTTTCTCTTAATCTGTTTAGCTTAGATTGTTTCTCCTGTTTCTTATTACTAGTTTAGTCCTTTTCTGTTGCCATCCTTATTGCTTTCTTACTCTTAATGCTAAAGCCGAATTTAGCAAAGGCATTATTTAGGCAGGCCTATTAGAAAGACTTTAAAAATAACAAAGATATCATTAATAATAAAGAAATTAAAAAAGAGCTTTAGCCTAAAATAAAGAGTAATTACTATCAGACTTTAATATTATAGTATTAGTAAATTTATTAATTAGTAACTAAGAAGGTATTATTTTCTAACTCTTATTTCTTTATTTTATAAATATATAGTTAAATACTTAAATATTACTCTAAATAGCATTACAATATTAAAAGACTTTATAAGAAATGTCGCCTTTAGGATAAAAGGCAAGTATAATAATCTTAAGACATACTTAAGTTTTATTATTTAGATATACAAAAACTTTATTACTAGCTAATAATAAGCGGGTAATAAGAAAATAAATAACAGGGTAATACTTTTTACTTTAAATGTTAATCTTTAATAGTTATTATTAGCTAATCTTGTATTATAATTTACTAATAATATATAGTTTATTAAGTATCTCTTATAAAAAAAACTTAATCTTGTTTATAAGAAGTAAGAGAGGTGTTACGTAGTAACCTGGCTAAATGCCTTGAAGGGGTATTAGAGCAGGGCTTCGCGCGCCTTAGCGCCTTACGCCTTATCCTTCTACTCCTTTATAGCTATTAAATAGCCGCAACCACTTCTTCACCACAATTATAATAGCTATATCAGAGCTCTAGTGACCAGGTAATACCCTCTATTGCTTTTATAGCAGCACTATACCCTTATTATAGAGATATCCCGTAATAAGAGATATTATAATATTATAATCTACTTTCTTTATCTTAAAATACAGCTATAGCAAAATAATTAATATATATATAAAAAGCTAGGAATTAGAATAAATATATAAGCAGAGATTTAGCTTAACATGTTTACCTTAGCAAGAGTAAGCGAATCTATAAAATTAATATGCTATATAGATTCTAGCTAAGGCCTATACTATTAGGTAAGTATTCTTTCTAATTAAGTTTATTACTAAGTAAAAGCTATTAGCTAAGTTATATTAAGTAAGATATTACTTTTGTAGTCTTTTATAATAAGCATAGAAAGGCGGAGTTTACTATACAAGTTATAAAGAATATAAAGGGCATGACTTTTATACCTAATAAAAGATAGATCTCTCTCTTAAGTTAATTTTATATTATTTCTAAGCAACTAATAATGCGGTAGGCTAGAGCACTTATTACATAAAGGGTTAAAGTCTTAATTACTTTTTTATAATTCTATACTTATACATCTCTCTATTTTTATTACAAAAAATATATTTAAAGACTATAAAATAATAAAAGAGCTCCTTAGTATTAAGCCGCCTAAAGAAGAAGAGATGTTCCACCTCTAATAAGATCCTCATGTACTTGATCTGCCCCTTTACCAGAAGGATAATAACGAGATCAACTTAGCCTGTATTTTTAATAAACGTCTTAGGGATCTAGGCCTTTGTACAAGATATTATTAGCTCTTTATAATTCATAACTTTAGAGCTAAAGAGCTACATTTAATTAGTAAGCTTTCTCTAATGCTATTTCTTATAAATTTTTATATTAAATTAAGGATGTTACTTTTATAGTCTTTTATAATAAGTATAAGAAGGCAGAGTTTACTATACAAATTATAAAGAATGTAAAAGGCATAACTTTTACGCCTAATAAAAGATGGATCTCTTTCTTAAGTTAATTTTATATCATGTCTAAGCAGCTAATAATATAGTAGGCTAAAGCACTTACTATATAAAAAGTTAGAGTCTTAATGACTTTTTTATAATTCTATACTTATTTACTTCTTGATTTTTATTATAAAGAATATATTAAAGAAGCTCCTGAGTATTAAGCCGCCTAAGAAAGAGGAAATGTTTTACCTTTAATAAGATCCTTATATATTTGACTTGCCTCTTTACTAAAAGGATAATAGCAAAATCAACTTAGCCTATATTTTTAGTAAACGTCTTAGGAATCTAGGCCTTTATATAAGATATTATTAGCTCTTTATAATCTATAACTTTAAAGTTAAAGGGCTATATCTAATTAGTAAGCTTTCTCTAATATTATTTCTTATAAATTTTTATATTAAATTAATATATAAGTAAATAAGCTTTACTTATCTACTTAAAGAAAAAAGCATAATAAATATAGAGATAAGAACATATATAATAGCTTCTATGCCCTCTAGAATTCTAGCATAAATAATTAAGGTGCCTATTTTAATAATATATTGCAAAGTATTATTAATAACTGGTTTTATGCCCTGACGCTGTCTTATAACCCTGAGTTATAGTAGTCCTTACTAGCAGAAAAGCAGAATAAGCTTAAGAATAGCCCAAAATTTATTATAATTAAAGAGGAACTATAACATATCTCTTTAAGATCTAGAGACAACCTAATAACTAGAGATTAATAAAAAAAACTATATATACAGAAAAAGAAACTTATATCTAAGGAACTCTGAAAATAATAGAAGTTATAGCTAAGAAAGCTTTTCTTTAAGGCGGACAAAAGCAACCTAACAGACTACCACTATACTTGATTTCTCTATATCTGTAGTCTGATGCTAGTCTGTCGCTGTCTAGCATCTAATGTCAAGAGAGCTATAGTTAGGCCTAATAAAGTAAATAAATATTCTGACTAGATATTCTGTTTTTATGCTATAGCAAGGCGCTAGGTATCTCTCCTTAGTTAATCAATCTATTAAGACTTAAATACTTATAGTATCAGAGAAAATGCTATTAGATTTAGGGAGGTCTGTGACAAAATCTATAGCTAGGTATTATCACTATTTCTTAGGCGGCTCTAGTGCTTGCAGTTAATCTTAGCGCTTATAAGAGGGTTTTAAATAACAGTATATAGGATATTTAGCTAGCTGTTCCTTTACTAAGTCTATTATCTTTAACTAATAGAATTATTATTACAGGATCTTATAGGTCTTTACAAGGCCTAAGTGACTAGTTATTAGCTATTTATAGTATTTATTAATATAGCAAAGTCTTAGTTCTTTATTTTTAGGAATTTATAAGCGTTATTAGTAGTATAGTTTATTATTCTCTACTAAATAGTTAGCTAATATAATTATAAAAGACCTTCTGACCCTAGACAAGACTTGTTAGTAGGTTACTTAATAAGGATCTTCTTAGGCAAGATTCTGATATGTGGTAATAATATCTTCTTCTAAAATAGTTTGAGGCTATAGGTTTATTATATATAGGGCTATAGTATTATCTATGATTACGTTAGAGTCTTCTCCTAACTTAGGTAATCTCTTATAGCAGCGTAGGATTCTTATAAGTCTAATTAGATAGACAGAAATAGGTTCTAATATCTAGGGGTCTAGATTCTTCGGTTTTAGGATTACTTACTTAAGGAACTTCTTCCTATTATCGTTAGCATTAGTAGCTTTATCTTATAGTCTGTAGAATAATTTATCTGCGCAGCATTATAACCTAGGGCGGTACTTGATTACAAAGTTAAAACAAGAGAGGAACTTACTCTAATAGGCTTGTTAGCAGGATAGTTATTTAAATAATAACTATAGCTATTAGTTCTTTGTTGTAAATCTTATAGTTACTCTTAACTAAGGCATGTTGCTTTAAGAAGTAGGCTACAGATTACAGGATCCCCTTATTATTAGGTTAAAACAGGACTCCTCTATATATATTGTCTAAGGCGTTAGTCTCTACAGTACAGGGTAAGTCAGGATCAAAGTACTATAGGACTAGGGAGCTTGTAAACATGTCTTTTAGTATCTAAAATGCTTTTTTGGCTTTCTCTCTCTAGTTAAAAGAGACGTCTTTTTAGATAAGCTTGGTCAGGGGTAAGGCTATCTTTGAGAATTCTTTAATAAATTAATAATAGAAATTCGTAAATTCTATAAAACTTTATATATCTTTTGTATTATTAGGCTTCTTTTAATTTTAAATTATAGCTATCTTCTTTAGATTTATATATATTTATCTAGGTTTATTATCTTCTAAATGGCTCTAAATAATTATTCCTAAGTATTTCATCTTATAAACTTCGAATTCGTATTTTTCTATATTAAGTTATAGTTTAATAATAGCTAATCTGCCTAGTACTGTCTTTACATATTAGTGATGCGCTATCTTCTAAACAGCTCTGAATAATTATTCCTAAGTATTTCGTCTTATAAACTTTGAATTCACATTTTCTTATATTAAGTTGTAATCTAGTAATAGCTAATCTGCCTAGTACTATCTTCACATGTTAGCAGTGCTCTTTTAGTGAGTTACTAAAGATTAGGATATTATTAAGATATACTAAGACAAATTAGTCTAGGATATCCTTTCCTAAGGCATTATTAATGTAGTTCTAAAAGGAGGCTAGAGCATTACAAAGACTAAAAGAGACTACGTTTTATTTATATAAACCTATATATATATAAAAGGCTATTTTCTATTTATCTCTATAGGCTATTCTGATTCTGTAGAAGGCAATAATAATGTCTAATTTAGTATACTACATGGCTTTACAAAGCTTATTTAGAGTCTCTTAAATTAGGGGAATTAGGTATTTGTTCTTAATTATAATAGTATTTAAACCCTAGTAATCTATATAAAACTATAGACCTCCTTTAGGTTTCTTAACAAATAAGACTAGAGCAGCAGCAAAGGACTTAAATACATGAATAAAGTTCTTTAATAAATAGTCCTTTAGTGTTTTGTTTAAGACCTCTAATTTGTTTCTAGACATGCTATATAAGGCTCCGGATAGTAATTTAGTATTTAGTAATAACTTAATCTTATAATTTACTTTAAGGCGATATAATAAAAGCTTATTAATAATAGCTTTATTAAATAAGGACAGAAACTTGTAATATTACTTAGGAAGTCTAGTCTAAGGATCTATAATTTCTTTAGATTTTAGAGCCTTCTTAATGTCTCTTAATAATATTACAAAGACTTTATAATCTCTTTACTTACTTAGGTAATTAAAGGCTATTACTCTTATTATAATTAGTGTTACAGTTATATCTATAGCTTTTATTTATTTTTAGACTTAAGGTTTATTATTCTGTACTCTTTATATAGCTTTAAAAGTAATAAAGTATCCTTTGTTTTTCTAAAGGCAATAATTATAGCAATATTTTATATTATATATAATAGTCTTTAGTACCTAATCTATTATTAGATTATATTATTTAACGTTGTTTTGTTATTGCTGCGATTATATTATTTAAGTTAGAGTATTCTAAAAATAATATTATATTTTAGTTTAAAGACAACAAATATTAATAAGACTTCTTAATAGATATCAAAAGGTATAAAAAATAAGGGAACTTTAATAATATAAGTTATTATAAAGGTCTGATTATTAAAGCCTATTATAGTTCTTTGACTTTCTAATTTTTTATAAAAGAAGAATTATACAAAAGCTTTACTAATATATATTACTATAAAATAACTAGAGTTAATTAGGACTTAATATTTAAATTATCTAATATTATACTTAATTAAAAGACACTTAGAGTTAAGAAGAAGGTCTGCTAAATATAGAGAAATAAAACCTAATTATATTATTAGGCTATCTACTATATTAGTAGTAACTAACCTCTTCTTAATCCCTTAAATATAACTTAGTTTAAGGTTACTTTATTTAATAACTTTATATTAATATAATTACTAAATAAAGAAAGAAGGGCAAGAAAGGCTAAGGCAATAGGTATAATTACTTATAAAGTTGCTAGAATAAATACCAAAGTTAAGAACGCTATAATAAGTATAAAAGAGATAGTACAAAAGTTATTCTATAGCTTTAGCTTTTCTAGGCATATATTAGCTTTGTAGTCCGGGCCTGTGTAATAATAATAAAGGCTTAGATTACGTTAACGTTCTTATTTAGCTTCGCGTTTATTAAAGGCTTTGCAGACTAAGTAATCTATGTCTATAGGATTATAGAAAATAAGGGCAGATATAACAGAATAAGCAGGGGCTAGAACTAAGATAATTAAACTTATAAGTGGCTTTTATAACTTGGTTATCTATTATAATAATATAGTATATAGTAGGTTGTCCTACTAAGTATACTCTTAAATAAAGACTTTATATAATATGTCTCTAATATTAATTATAGTCAGCTTCTTTATAAGTTCCTTAGATAATATAAGTCAGAGCAGTCTCTTAAGACTATAGTCCTAAAATAGCGTTCTTCTAGCGGTCTGCTTAAACTCTAGGTAGAATTCAGAGAAGAGTTAATACGTTTACTTTATCTTTATAAGACGGCAGATAGCAGAGTACTCTAGATTAGTATTACTAAAGTTAAGCTTTAGTTCTTTAATTAGATCTACCTAATCTAGATAGATCCCTTTGTTAATGTTATCTAAAGTGACGTCTAAGGCATAATCTATAAGTTAAGAGAATACGTAATAAATATATAATATAAGCGTGAGATATTTATTAGTATTAACTCTAAATTTTGAAGTAAGGCCTATTTTGAACCTCTCTAAGTCTTTGTAAGTATTAGGCCTTAGGCCACTAAATATAAGAACGTCTATAGTTTTTTCTGACTTTATAAGTATATGCTAGAGTTATTAATTCTGTTATAAGACTGTGACTATTACTAATAAGATCTAGGTTATTAGGCCTTAAGTCAGATCTTAGGCTAGGTGCTTAGAAGGCTAAGGAGTATAAATCAGAGCCGGACTATACGTAGGAATAGGTATGTAAGAGAGTTTTTGTAGGTTAACTATATTATTATCAAGACATATTTAGGCATTAGCTATAGCTTCTACAGATAAAAAGAACTTAAGAGAGATCTCAGACTCTTTTAAGGAGGAAAGGACATGAAACAGGATAAAAGAAAAAGAGGCAGTAGTTCTTTTACTGCTTAGACTGAGCAATAAGGAACAATGACAAAGGGAAAGTAGGTTAAGACGGACCTAAGAACCAGAAGATAAAAATAAGTGGGACGCTTCATAATGTTAGGAGAGCTATGGTTAGGCCTAATATATAAGACAAAGCGTGAAGAAAAGGAAACAAAAGTGGGAATACAACGCTTTATATACATGTCCGTGCCTCTTATTTCGCTGAGGCCAGGTACAGACAACTGTGGGTACCTGTCGTTAGTAATGGCTAGAATAGCGGCAGGGAGCTGGGTCTGAGATGAACTCTGTAAGCCATGATCAGTGCTATAGGGAATATAGTCCTTGGCGTAGGTCGCGGGAGGATTCGTAACATCTAATCTATTTATTGCTGCTCTTATCTGTAGTAATAAAGGCTATACAGTCCTTTACGACATAATTAAGCTCTATTAATAAGAGATAGAAGTAGCGTTCCGCCCAGGCTTAGAGCTAGCAAAGTGCCGCTATATAATAAAGCGGAACTAGAAGATAGACAAGTTCGTTAATTTCCTTAACCTCCTTATAAGCTTTATTATATATAAGAACATAGGCTAATTTTGCAATATAAATAAGAAGCCGGCTATATAAAGATGAAAGCACATATATAACTGTTATAAGAAGCATCTCTGCGCCTGCTATAACTCTGCAAAGCTATGCTTTTCCTGTAATAAATAGATTACTAGCCAGAAGGAATAAGAGGACTATTGCTAGGCACATCTAGATAAGCCTAAGCTAGTTCTGACTTAATGCAATCCTTTCAACTATAGCGGATGCCTTGCCTCTCTTAGATACTGCCCTTACTGTCTAGGAAATGTGAGGCTTTCTACTTCTGCATAAATGCGTTAGATTATTGACTGACCTGAATAGCAAGATCATCTTAACTAACACAATAGAAAGCTAGAAGTTAGTAAGGTGCCAGAATGTCCACATCCGCAAGCGCAATATGGCAAAGAATTCAAATCAGCACAGAAGCTGAGGTTCCATCTGCAGGATGTTCACTGTGTCAGGCTTATAAAGGGACTCAAAAGGTCTAGCGTCGAGCACGAAGCAGATTCCAAGCCCTTTAAAGTCAAGAGAGCTAGTGGCACCAACCCTCGTGGCTCAGACACGGAGACTAACGCATGTCACAAGCAAGAATTCAAGTTCATTGACGAGGTAGCGAAACTGTGGAACCTCAAGATACATGTGCAATCAACCCCTCCCTTGATCAGCTCGAACAGTTCAACCCCTATGCCCGACTGGATCACGGACAGGAATGAGAGCGCTGTCGAGACGCCGCCGTCATCTGTGTACACTGATACAACCGAGAACATCGACCCTTTACTACTCGCCTCTACCGCCACGCCAGATCAGACGACGATACATGATTTTATCGATGGGGATGATTTCATTGGTATCAATGAAGGGAAACGCCATCTGTTGGAAGTGGATTTTTCAGTCGAGGACGCGGCTGTGATTCAGAGTACGTGCCAATAGCTGATATCCAGAGTGATAACCTCTAATAGGAATATAGAACGCTTCGTTACGGAGGAGACTATTAGTGAAGGAAACTTCTCTAGTGTCACGGCTGCCATGCTTGTCGGCCGCTAGCGCTAGGGCCGCCGGGTATTGATTGGCACTACGCGTTAGTAAGGGGCATGCTCGCTATATAGGAGCGACCCCAGTGCCATCCTCGTCGGCTCTGCAGTCTTAGGATAGCACTCAACATGGGCTGAAGATCTCGCGCACTCGTCGCCTGCTTCCAACGTGACACGTGACAAAGTCTAAGAAGCAAAAGTTACAACGTGCTCTATAGACTCTCTATATACATTAACAATAAGATGCTTAAGAAACTAAAAGTCTTAACTATTATATAAAAGCGCTTAAGAAGACTCAAGATATAATAATTACTTAAAAGTGCAATGGCTCGAAACTAGAACAAGTCAATAGTCCATAGATTGCTAAAACGAAAGCTGAGGAATCTATATACAGTGTGCGAACGCACTGTCCACATATACACTAATCACGCCAAGACTGATCACATGATCCATGATACCCTCAACCACGCCGCAGGCAATCTCTATAGGCAAGCCGTAGGCACTTCCATCACACTACCCCCCCCTCCGAAATATCGATTGCCCCCAATCGATAGACAGTCAATCAGGAGTCTCACCACACACCCACATCACAGAACTCGCTCCTCTAATCCACAGCAGCATTCTCTTCCGTCAGCTCCACATTCGCTCTGAGCCCTCTACAAAATGCTTGATTCGCTCATGCTTCTTACAAACCCTTATTTGCTCACATAATTTCGCCCTGTTGCAAACCCTCAAGTGCTCATGCTAATTTTGTTCTTTTGCAATCTTGATCTCGTATGCTCTTTTGTAAATCCCTTATTTGCCTTCTGGCCCTTGCAAATCTGTGTAGAATCTGTCTCTGCCGATCTCGTATAGAATTGTGGAATCTGTAATGTCTGTCTGCAGCGCTATAGTACTTATGCTGCATAACGCTAAATCGCTCTGCTGTAGAGGTCTGTAGTAAAGAGTCTTTACTGAGTTACTCTGTCATAGTATTGCTTTACTATAGCACTATTCTGTCGTATTATAAAACTTATCTCTTCTACCTTTTATCATAATCTACTTAGCAGTATTCTCTTCTGTTAGATCTAATTTACTCTAAACCTGTTGAAGTTCTCACTCTGTGGTGTTG
>NW_006913623.1:0-5702 GCF_000464535.1 Endocarpon pusillum Z07020
AGTCTTATACTTTATAATCCAGATATAATAATTATTAAATTGCCTTTATCAGTTTTTAATTCTGAAAATAACTCTGAATTAAAGTTATTAGATGTTATAAAAACGTCTAAAAAGATCTACGAAATTACTTAATTTGCAGAGCAAATTTAGACAGATATAGAGTTTGATTCAAAGAGCGAGTTACTTATGCACAAATTCATCAAGGGTGCTATAGCGCGTATACAATCAGGGGCCTAAGCAGAGGCGGATTTAGAGCATACTCAATTGGCCGAAGCAGCACGCGCTGTGCGTGCGAAAGCCACGCGTCGTACTGTACAAAAAGGGGGCATTATTACTGTTGAGAGGGCCAAGGAGCGAATTCGATTACGCACACAAAGGGAGCAAGAGAGTTGGGAGAAGAAGGAGTTGTCTCGGCGTCAATGCCTTAAACGGGAAAGACCCAAGTTTGTACGCTTCTATAGGGCTATTTCTGCGCATGCCCGTCTTCGTATCGCCTCTATAGACTATAAGGACCAATTGGAGTATCAATTGAGCGATAGGGGGGGTCAATAGCTATAGAAATAAAAAAAATCTATTGTTGCGCTGGGATCTATC
Source organism: Endocarpon pusillum Z07020 (assembly GCF_000464535.1). NCBI lineage: Eukaryota > Fungi > Ascomycota > Eurotiomycetes > Verrucariales > Verrucariaceae > Endocarpon > Endocarpon pusillum. The sequence goes on from NW_006913623.1 coordinate 595, forward strand.
GTTGTGCTGGGGTGCACGATTATCGACAACCTAGAAGAAGTTAGTCGTGGTCAACGATAGGTCCCCCTTGCAGGGGTCCCCACCCGGCAGGGATATACCCCTGCCTAAGGCCACTCGCCGGAGGCGAGTGGTGTCCACTACTCTGTCGTAAAATGTAACATTTTTTTGATTGGTCAACGGAGCGGGTGCCAAGAGAACTTTATTATAATTTGCACTAAGCCTAATTAGGAAGTAGCAACACCAAAATAAATAGAATTTGCTATCTCTACTATAGAGAGGGTAAATAACGCGCCCAGCAGTGCGAATTGTGGCAGATTGAGATGTTACACTTGCTGCAAGACTATAGGCTCTTATGGATACCCTTTTGGCTTCTTTTGGCGTTATTAGAGGCGTTGGTAAGAAGTTCCTGGAGTGCTTTCCGCGGACATGATTGACAGCGGCGCTAGCGATCTCCTTTGACCCACGAATGCTCTTTGTAGCTATCTTTTAGTACTGATTTAGTACGGAGATTGCAGCTAGCTTGGGGAGGGCGTGGTAGCTATTGCCACAGAATAGTTCCAGGTCCTCAAAGTAGACTTTTTGCAATTTCTTCTTAAAATTGAGCGTGTGAGAGCTTTTTGCTTTTTACGCCTAGCTTATAGAGGTTATATATGTTAGTAATAGCTATATTAATAAGTAAAAAGAATAAGGATAGCTAGTTGTATTAATATTGGTATTAGCTTACTAAATAATACAAATTTAATTTTGTATAATTATCAGACCTACTTATCTCTTAATTATATTAATTAAGGGCATATAACTTTTGTAGATATTATAGCTTGTTTTTAGAATTTGTAGAAAGTGTAAGGAGTACAGAATTTGTAAGAGGTGTAAAGAGCACAGAATTTACAGAATTTGTAAGAGGTGTAAAGAGCGTAGAATTTATAGAATTTAAAGAAGACGCAGAATTCGTTAGAGGCACAAGGCATACGAATTTTATAACATTTACAGAGTTTGTAGCATTTATAGTTTCTACATTTATAGCATACTTTAAAGAGGCTTTAAGGCGTTTAATTCTCTTGAAATAGGCGTATTCCTTTATAATAAGATTATAAATAGTAGTTATTATTGCCTTAGAAGCTGAATTGCAAAATATAATATAATTAATGCTACTAATAACGTAATTAAATTACTCTTTATAGTTATTCTGCTTTATTATTGTATCTCAAAGATATACTAACTCTTTAAGTATATTAGACCCTGCTTTAGTAGTGCTATTTTCCCTGATTCTGAGTTTGTAAAGTTATTAATAGAGCTTATGAGTAGTAAAGAAGTTATTTAGATATAGTATATAAAATAGCCTAGAATGTAGAAATCAGGCCAAAAGTAACTCTGCAAGATCTAGCATAATAGCCTCACTGTTACGCGGAAGGCCGTGCAATAGGGTATGGGGGTGCTATAGAGATAGCGGAGAGTCACAAAGAAGCTATGGAGGGCAACTGTATGACTGATGTCGAATGGTATGGTGATGGATGACTATCTAAGTGCTATGGAGGCGAGGATAGAGATATGACGCGCAGGGCGCCAAGCCTGCCCTAGCCCTTAGCCCTAATGCCCCTTTGGGCTATAGGGCAATCCGTGTCGTAATAGTTGCCGGCAGCAGAAAAAAGGCCACGGCCTCGTAGTCATAGAAGAAAAACAAGTGTGTATAGAAACGCACAGAAACAACGCAGAAATAGTGCCAACACTCCTTCCCCTTTGGGCCTAGCGCTGTGGTCGACCTCGCGGCTCTCCGTAGAGAGTCGCGCCGCCAGCTTGTCGACGCCCTCGTAGCCTAGAGCGCTCTAGGGCCTCTTCGTATGCTCCAACTACCTCCTGAGCGTGTTCTAAAGCTGCTGAGTCCTCCTAAGTATCATCTTCCTTGTCATATCCTTCCCATCTGACTTTGTATAATATTGCCTTGCCATTAATGAGCTTGCCAACTATCTTCTCCACCTTCTATTGTTCCATTCCTTGTTTGTCGATATAATCTGGCGGAGGGGGGAGGTTTCGTTGATAGGGATCATCATCAGGGCTCGGAGCAGGGTCGAGATGGATCTTGCTGATCACTTGGTGGATTCTCCAGGCCGCAGGCATAGGCAGGTCCATTCGCAGTGTGTTGCCCTTACTAACAGCCTCAAGGATTCAAAAAGCTCTAGTGTAGCGTGGGGAGAGTGCGAATTTGCGTGTAGAAGGCAGCAAGTAGCTCTTTGGCGAAAGGCGCAGCCTAGCCTAGCCGGAGTCAAAAGATTAATCTTAGATTGCTCTATTTATTATTACTTCTGTAGTAATCTAAAGCCCTTCTGCAACTATATCTCTAGCAGCTTTACGCTCTTATACTAATTGCTCCGGCACTTCTAGCATTAGTAGCGTTAGCTAAGTACTAAAAGTAAAGCTATAAATAACTTAAAATAGGGTCTAAGTAATAATAAAGGAGTAGTTACTATTAAAGTAGAACTTAATAATAAGTAGGAATTCTTTTTAATTACCTTATATAGCATTAATATAGAAGTGTAATACTATTTCTAGCTCTTAATTAACTTATTTTGATTAGTTATCTGCTAAGAAATAATATGCTATAATATAGATTAGTTAAGTATTAACTAATTTAAAAACCCTCTTTTATAGCATGGTAATAAATTAAGTATCTCAATTAATAATAATAGTATTAGATAAGTTATAGCCTCTTTTGTAGAATACGTTATTCTAAAGGCATTTGGCCTAATCCTTAGCTGACTATGCCTTCTTCTCTGTTTCAAAAGCAATATATTTTAAAAATTAATTTATAATAATAAGTAATATATTATAGTTATTCTTAAGGGGCAAATTAGTAATAAAATCTATTATTAAAGAGTAGAAAGATTGCAGAGGTACTAGAAATAACTTTAATAGTATTATAAAGCTTATATAGCGTGGCTTATTTATTCTGTAGCCTGTATAATAATATACATAATCTAGTATCTCCTTGCTTATCTTAGGCTACTATAGATTAGCAAGTGCTTTACACAGCCTAGTATAGCCGCTGTATAGCTAATTATTATATACGGCCTTAAGCATAGCTTTTCTAAAGCTTTAAAGAATAATAAAGCGCGGCTCAGCTTATTATACATTAATTTAGATTAGGTTAGAGCTACTCTCTTAATAAAGGAGGACATAAAGCTTATTAGGCAGTTATTAGAGGTTAGGAGCTAGTAGAGGCATAGCCTAAAGCTGCTTAAATAGCTTACTAAACTTCTCCTTAACTTCTATATAAAGCCAGGTAAGCTTTACATCATCTAATCTAAGTAGAATTATGCTAAGATAAGCTTGCTTCTCCTCCTTAGATTAATACTAATTATAAAGTGTAACTAAAAGCCTAGATAAAGCGTCTAGAACCACTATATCTTAATCTTCTTTATAGATAATAATTAGATTATCTTAATACTAACTTAAGAATATAGCTTATCCTTATTAATAAGTATTTATCTTAAGAGGAAATTATATATATAGTAATTTTGTTGTTAAGATTACTAGATTCACTTAATAATTAGTATATATAATAATCTTTGTTTACTTAATATAGATTTATAAATGCTTAACTACTTATATAAGTCTAGATAGCTCTAGATCTGTTAGTTAGTAGTTATATTTAATAGGCGTTAAGCACTTTAAGAGAAAAATAATAAGCCTTAGCATCATCTTTAAGGGCTTAAAAGGGTCTTTAGCTTCTGCACCTTTAAGTTGATATATAATAACACTAAAACCAAGCTCTTTTAAAGCGTTAAGAAATATATATAGCACTTTTGTAAGATTAAAATAACATAGAATATCTACAGCTTTAGTAAATGCGCTCTTAAGGTCCTGAAATATAATTATATGCTTGCTCTTTTAAAGCTCTCTGAATTCCTTTGCTTTATAGCCTTTTCTCTCTTGTAGCTTCTCTGATAAAGATCTCTTCTCTCTTTTAAGGCCTTAAAAGATGATTGTTTTAAGCTGTTATAGTGTCTTAGTACATTACACAAAATAAGGGACTTGCTAATAATATTAACTAATAAAGCTAATAAAGCGTTTAAGATTATAGCTATTCTTAGGAATATCCTACTTAGTTATAGCTATAAGCTTCTCTTCTACTATTAAGTAACCAAGTCTACTAATAAGTTTTCTAAGTGCTACTAGCTCTTAAAAGCTAAGATAAGTCTTTATAACTTTGAAAGTATAGCTAATATTAATAAGATATTAAAATATAGTATTTAAGTCGCGTAAATGCTAGCTAAAAGGTCCTTTTATAAAGATATTAATGTTATTAATATAGATGTTAATAATCTTCTATAGTAATCTAATAAGTAGGCATTCAAAAGTATATTAATTATAAGTAAGAGAGTTTTTAAAGCCTATAAGAACTATATAAAATAGCTTTAGGCCTTAATATAATGTTATTACTATTTAATATTAATTATTAGGATATGTAAAATACTAGTAAAAGCTAGATACAAAATTAATAAAAGAGATATAAGTGACCAGAGCTATAATAATAAGGATATCCTCTTAAAAAGACAAAGAGTATACATTTAACTTTATAATATTATTTAAAGATTATAAATCTATTATAGACCTCGCCTTTTTAATAGCTCCTTCTAAGGTATACTTATAAACTATAAATACTAATAAGGAGTAAAAAGAATGCTTTATTAGTATTATCTAACTAAGCTAGATATTTTTATTAAATATATTATTAATTACTTGCTTTATATATAGAGTATTATAATAAGGAGGTCAGGGCTTAAGATTTCATTCTAGCTTAGGAGCGACTTTGATATATAGTTACTTCTCTTCTGACTAGCGTGCTATATTAGGTCTATTATTAAAGATAACTATAAAGCGCTTTGCTAGCTTTTAGAACTACTTTTATTAATTTAGAGGTAGCTTATTATTAATATATATCTCTTAATAGATAAAAGTAAAAGAATTAAGGACTATAATACCCTTAAAGAGTTTATATTAATAATAGGGCTGATATGTGTTACAGCACGTAAACACGCTAAGCACTAATAGGCATTACAGAGCTGCCTAGTACTCTGCGAAGGAACTATGATAGACTTAGACAGGACTAG
>NW_006913623.1:6250-8131 GCF_000464535.1 Endocarpon pusillum Z07020
ATTTAAGAGACTATATATAACTAGTTTAAATCTTATCTTAAAGACAAACTTAAAAAGATAATAAAGAACTAAGAATTAAATATATAATAAATTTTTTATAATTTTGCTAACTTTATAATTAAGATTAAATAAGTATATAAGGATGTAGACATAATTAAGAAAGCTAAAAGAGACCTACTATAAATAAGGCAGAAGTGATCTGCTAAAGATTACGCTTCTAGATTTTATTAGATTGCCTTATAAATAAACTAGGAGGACTTTGCCTTATTAGTCGTCTTTTATAAAGGGCTAAAAGACTCTATTAAAGATGACCTATCTAAGATTAATTAACCTAGTAAGTTATTACTTTTAATTAAGATAATAATTAAAATAAATAATCAAAACTATAAAAAATAACTCAAAAAAGGAAAAAGAAACTATATTGTTATTCTAATATAATACTAAGCTAATATATAACATCTAAAATATAAGGTCTAAAGACATTACTCTATAAGACAAAACATGCCTATAGACTTAAATATAACTCAGAAAGGAAAGAAATAAGGGTTACTTAAGAAGAATTAAGATAATAAAAGTAAGTAAAGAATTTCTAGCGAACTTATAATAAAGAGATATAAGAAAAGATTATACTTATATTACAGAAAACCTAACTATTATACTAAGGATTATAAAGACGTAAGGCTTATATTAATAAGCTTTTAGGCCCTCCTTAATCTCTTTATATAAGGCATACTCTTTATATGTAACTAAGTCGAGAAAAGGAGATAGTTAGCTGATTAACATAAGTCATATTTTACTTACCAGTGATTAAGTCGTAAAGTTAATAAGGGAGAAATAAATACTAGGTTAATAGTTAAGCAGAGGCCTCTTGCCTCTTAAGTAATAGGTTAAGGAAAGAATTAGTTCTAGTTTAGCTTTAGTAATAAGATTAATTAATTGCTTTTCTACTTTATGCTTAGTACTATACAAGGTTCCGCGCTCTAATATAAATGATATAAGTTAAAGTCCCTTAGTAAGATATGCTCCCCTAGCCTAATTAGAAGGTTATAGAGCGCTAATATTGCAGGGAGCGCCTTTATTACTAAGTATAAGGCAGGTGATCTGCTATATACATTATAGATATATATCGTTATTAGCTTACTACTGAAACATGTTCAAATTACTAGTAATGCAATGTCAGAAGATTTATAATAAACCTCTCAGCTATTAATATCTATATTGTCTTTAATATAAAAGTATATATTAGTGTTTTCTCTTAGGTTATAAAGCAGAGTAAAGCCCCTTCTGTAAGTATTAAGTAAGGTATATATTTGTAAGTTATATTACAGCTCCTAAATAGCTATAATGTTATAGTTAAAAATATAGTCGTCTTTAAAAAGTAGGATTATAGTGCCTACCCTCTCTTTTTATACGTTATACTCATATCATAATTTCTTTATTAAGGCTATTCTCCTAAGAGTTATTAGGGCCTATAGTAATAAGCTTTTTAGGCAGGTAGCCGCGTTTAGCCTTAGCAAAGGCCTTATCCCTAGATTTAGCATTTATAAGGCGCTAAAGGCTATTGCTTCTTAGGCGCCTTATTAGCAGAGTTAAGGATATTATTATGCTACTATTATAGCTAGAGTCTATTAAGTCGCTAACAAAACTTATATACTTAGTAGCCATTGTTAGAGTGTTTTAAGGCTCTGTAAGGGACAAGGCATTTTAATAAGGTTGGGTCCTTAGTTATTTGTTCTTAACTAGACACAGTTTCTTAGCTTATCTTATCTTACAGAAGGGCGATTATGCTTAGTACTCTAGCTATATATAGACTACGCAATAGTAATGATTTGTAGCTTCTTTGTTAAGACACTCCTTAGTATTATAAGAAGCTATATAGTG
>NW_006913624.1:0-2332 GCF_000464535.1 Endocarpon pusillum Z07020
GGAATTACTGTTACTAGAACTGTTTAAAAATTAGCTGCTAGTCTTGTCTTTTAATGCTTAAAATTGCAAAAAGAGCATTAGAATAGGGTTATCTAGAAGCTACTATTATCTATGGGATAGCTTGTTAGCTTTAGCAGGATTTAAATGCAGTTATAAGTAAGTTTTCTTTTTTTTCTTTTTTCTTTATTTAATTTCTTACCTAATTTTTAAGTTATTAAATTAATTTTTGAATAGGAATGACTAGCGGATTTTTCTTACCCGCATTAACTAAGCGCGAGCGAAAAAGACCCCGAAAATCAGCCTCAAATTCAATAATTACTTAAAAACCCTTTGGAGATTAATCGACTAAAATTCTTCTTATCCCTTTATTTATTGATTATTATAATCATTATATAGGGGGAGTAGATTAAGCAAATCAGCTCTGAGCCGCCTTTACCACTCATTTTCGTCATAGATCAAGCAAATCAGCTCTTAGCCGCCTTTACTACTCATTTTCGTTAAAATCTCAAGGAATTCTTTTTAGGAGTTTTTTAGTATCTTGATTTAGCTATTATAAATAGCTACAAGCTTTATTTAGCTATTAACGGCTCTAAAACAACTCAAAACGGCAATCAAGACATAAATCAGCATCGAAATTATATAAAAGATCTTGTTAATCTTCTATTTTATATAGATTTAGAGGATTTCGCTCAAAAAATTACTGAAAAACTTTATCTAAAATATTACTTTTAACCTTATTAATCTAGACTAAAACCCTCCTCAAAACCCTTTTTAAAAGCTATTAATAGAGTCAAAAACTCTATTAATTAGCCTAAAAATATGTTAAGAGCATCAGAGTCTTTATTTAAATACTACACTTATTTAAAGATATCTGAAAAAGGATATTATATTAAGGCTTAACTAGCTAAGATAAGTCTTAATTAGAAGTTAGGTCTAAAGGGTTAGTTAGGTAGAACAGGGGATGCAGTAATAGATATAAGTATGTCTTGAACTTAAGTGTAAGTTAATAATATAAGTTGACTACAGAGTAAGAAGAACTATCTGATTATCTGCAAAAGGAGTGCGCTTATATAAGTAAGAGATTTGTATGCTTAGTTCTGCTTAGTAGTAAGCAGAGGTGAGCAATCTGCATGTGCTTAGTGGTGCTCAGTAGTAAGCAGAGGTAAGCAACCTTAAGTGTGCTCAGTCTTGGCTGTCTATAAGCAATCATCCGGGTAGTCTTGTCCTAGTGTCTAAGCCTAGTGCCTAGCTCTAGGCTATATGGCTTAGACAACCTTCCTATACTAGGAGGCACTATAATATTATCCCTCCTCTAGTTAGTCTTCATCCTAAAGGCTAAACCTAGAGTCAAGAACTTTAGTAAAGGCGTTCCTCTATTATCCTTTCTTATCAATATGTCTATATATAAGGTGAGCAAATCTTCTTTTATTTGTAACTATAAGGCTTTAGTTACTTACGTTAAGGCCCTTAAGATAGTAGCAGACATATTATATTTTACTTACGAATCTTTTAAGACACTTTATATTTTCTTAAGTTATTCTCTTAAGTATATAAAGTATATTTATTTAGGTTATTAATATAATAATAATTTCTTAAAAAGTAATTTTAATTATCTTAATATAAAGAAAAAAAAGTTAAAGGCAGTATTATTAGTTACTAATACTTAGATTTAGTAAAAAGTAGTAAAGACTATTTCTTTAAGTAAATGTATTAAGTCTTTAGAAAAGGCTTAAGACAAGATGATTAAGCATAATATTTAGTCTCTTAATAAGTTAAAGCATAAAAAGGTCCTTTATATATAATAATCTAATATTATATTTAAGTTTATCTTTAATAAGTAATAACTAATTATAGATTATCCTGATAGCTGCCTTTGACCCCTTTTTAGAGGTTAGGATTTCCTTGATGTTAGTCATACAGAGAGGGTATATAAGCTCTTTCCTCTCTATAGACCACTTAGAGCAGTTTAATAAGCTTAGTGTGTTCACATGCTGTAATAATTAGAAACTTTTATTTTATATAAAAAGGTGTTAAAACCTATTTTACTTTTATAAAGTTGTGTTAGTAAAGTACTTTTATATTTTTTAAGACTTATATATGCCTTTATTATATATTTTATTAGGTATAACTATTAATTTCTTAAATAAGTACTCTTTTTACTAGATTTCTAGTAGTCTTTTTATCTCTTATTATAATATAAAGTAAGTCTTTTATATAACTTTAAGAGCCTTTTATTATAGTATTATTCCTAATTTCTTTTCTATAAAGGCAAGATTTTCTTTATCTATTAGGCCTCTTAAGGTTTAAATATAAACTAGTCTGCTTAAGTATT
>NW_006913625.1:0-2027 GCF_000464535.1 Endocarpon pusillum Z07020
ATAAAGATAATAAGAAAATATATAGCCTTAAAGAAGACTAAGAATCTAGTAAAGCTAATAGAAAAGAGTTAGAAGTAGGCATAAGAGTATCTAAAGGCTATATAATTATAGTAACAAAAGCAGACGAATAAGTATTACTAGGAAATTAATTTTAAAGAAGGAGATAAGGTCTAGCTATTAATAAAGAATATTAGTATAATAAGATCTTATAAGAAACTTAATTTAAAATAAATTAAGCTATTTTCTATTATAAAAAGGCTTAGGCAAAGTTTTCGTTTAGAACTGCCCTTATTAATAAGAATTTATAACATGTTTTATACATTACTGCTAACTAAGGACCCTGCTAACCCTCTGTTAAGGCAGGAGTACTCACAGCCTTTGCTAGTAGAGACAAAAGAAGAAGAGGCGTAAGAGGTTAAAGATATAATTAACGTTAAGAGAGTAGGCAAAGCATAGAAGGTACAAGCAAGATGAGTAGGCTAGCTAGAGGACCTGACCTATTACCCTATCTCAAACTTTAAGGGCTTTGAAGACTTGCTTAAGGATTATTTTGAAAGGTACCTAGCGAAAGAGGTGCCTAATTAGTTGATTTAAGGCTAAGTACAGAAAACCTAATAGGGATGTTATGTGACAGATTTGGTTATATATATATAGTCAAATATTAGACTAACCAAATAAGGAATTACCAGACTTAGTAACATTAGGATAAAAGTGGACTTGCTTTCTTGTGCTCTTAATTAAGAGCAATCATTTTTTTTTTAGAGAGAAGGGTAGTGTAATAAATAATGTATTTTCTCTGCTATAGTATAGGAAATGTATATGCTAGCCACATACTCAGGAGGCAACGTCTATAACTGACTTGTAATAGCAAGCAAACTCCTATTATAAAGCGTTTGTTAAAGCGTATAAGCTATCTAAACAGATTACAAATAGAGAGGTTTGCCTTACCTAATTAAGGAAGCCTAAACTTCACTATATAGCAGGAGACCGGATTAGGAACTATAAATGCTCTATAGCCTATAGCGTGGCCTACATATACACAGGCCTTATCTGCTAGCATTAGAGTATATAAATCTATGTATAGCTATATTATAGATAAATTCTCTAGCTTTCGTTTTAGTAATCTATAAACTATTAACTTATTCTAGTTTTAAGCTATTACAGGTGTAACCATGTACCTTTTTTGTGCCTTAGGCACTATTAGTAATATGCAAGTATTTTATAAAGAACTTACTAATATTCTTTTTATACTTAAGCTCTTCTTAATTTATTTTAATTCCCCTTTATCTAATTAAATAATTATTATTTATTCTGATAATTAGGCAACTTTATAATTTTTCTTAAAGAGTAATTTAACTTATTCTTAATTACTTTTTAAAGATATTTATTTAATTATTAAGGAGCTTAAGCAGAAGGAAATCTTAATTAAATTATAATAGCTACTTAGATATAAAGAGATTAAGGGTAATAAAATAGCAGACAATTATATTAATAAAGTAGTAAGGGCTATAAGCCCCCTCTAAGAGTCTATAACTTACTTCTTCTCTATAATTAAAAGGATTACAAAAAGAAGAGTCTAAGAGCGCTAGAACTAGTCCTAGGAAAACAGAGTATAAACCTGCAGAATCGCTAAGCTCTCCTTTTGCGTTTCTTTTGCGAATCACAAGCTTTATACTGGCCGACCAAAAGCATATAACGCCCTGCTAACCCAGCTTAGGACTAGAGTAATCAGATTTAATGCCTTCCTCTTTAAACGTTGAGTACCCTCTGTGTATAGCCCTTACTGCGGGTGCAGATTAGGGACTATGATAGTGCAGCACATCCTCCTTTCCTGCCCTACATAGTCTCAGCTCTAGAGACGCGTCTTAAGCGATCACCTGTTCTCCAATATGCGAAAGCTCCTTAATAGCTATAAAGGAGCGACCTAGGCTATTCGCTTCATCCTTCAGACTAACCTGCTAGCCCAATTCTCCCTGATTGTATACGACTCGTAAGCAATACGCTCTTAAGTCATCTGACTTTACTAT
>NW_006913626.1:0-2449 GCF_000464535.1 Endocarpon pusillum Z07020
AAGTATTAGGCGTTCTGAGAGGCTTTTCGTACATGTTTTGACCGTACAATACGTAAATTTGAGGGGTTTTCAACACCAATTGGCTTATTTTCGGCGCTTTCAACGGATAGCTTGCTGATAGTGCGCTTATGCAAGGCAATTGAGGCGCTAGCACTTGATTCTGGCGCTGATTGAGCTGAAATTCGTGAAGAAATCGACATTTTGAGTGATTTTAAAGAGTTTTAGATGGTTTTTGAGAGTTTTTGAGTAGAAGAAGCTGATTTGAGAGGATAGAATTGCTTGAATAGACAGAGCCAAGGGCTAGTATCAATTTGAACCAATTTTGAGTCGATTTGGTAGACAAATAAAAGAGTAAAGATGATATAAAGTAGTAGAATTAATTAGTGTGGAATGCCAAGTTTTGATAGAAACAAGAAATAGAAGAGCTCTAAACTCTTAAATCTTTGATAACTTGCTAACCAGTTTAGTTATAAGTCTCAAATGAGCTTTTTCTAAAATTCTATAAATAGATGAATATAATATATCATTTATAAAGTTATATCTTTTATAATAATAAAGTTAATTTCAAAGTTATTTTTTAGAACTACTACTTTTTTACCTCTTTTTATTTTTCCTTTTTGAATGCTTGTTTTATTAGAATAAAAATCATATATTTAGATAGAGCCTCTTAAGGGCTATCTAATAATACTATTTTTAGATCTATAACTCTAATAATTAGCCTGATGCAGCCGATTAAAGCTTTACTCTTATAATTTACTTTTGGTGTTCTTAACGCCAAGGCTGCAGCCAGGTCTTAACGAATTTTGATGTTCTTAACGCCAAGGCTGAGCAGACTCCTATAATTTTGACGTTCCTAATGCCAAGGCTGCAGAAATAACCTCACCGCTAAACACGGGTACCTCTTAACGCTAAACTCAGCAAGGAAGGAGGCTACTGACAGGGGTTAATCAGGATCACAAGGGATATAGGTTTATAATATTATATAAGTAGTTATAAATATTATTAAGTATAGCACTTTATAGAATAAGGCATTAAGCAGATCAAATAAATACTAGTTATAAGAGTATAATAAAGCTGTTAAAGACATATAAGCTAAATATTATAAACTCTTATAAACCTGTATAATAAAAGCCGAAGAGATATATAAGAAGATAAGAAGACGTAAGGTAAGTATTATCTAGAAGGCAAAAGTAGCAAGCTTTTATAAAAAGATTAAAGAAGTAGCAAAGAATAATAAAGAAGTATAAAAACTTATAAAATAAGCTAGAAAAAAGATAGGAAAATCAAATAAGCCCTCTTAACTATCCTTACTAACTATAACTAAAAGTACTTATATTTATATAGCTAAAACACTTATAAAAAAGCTAGATACTCTATAAGAAAAGTTCTTCCCCCCCTCTTAATAAGTAGACTTAATAGACCTAGAATCTATATAATACCTTATTCTGTTATAGCTAGATACGAATATTAGTGAATAGGAAATCACTAACACAATCTTAGAAATCCTTAAAGAGAAAGCATTAGGACTAGATAACATCTTAAACTATATCTTAAAACTAGCAAATAAATAGCTTGTCTCTCGCTTAACATTAGTCTATAACGCTTTGTTATAACTAGAACATTATTCTTTAGAGTAAAAAAACATAATTATACTTACTTTATATAAACTAAATAAGAAAGATTATATAGACTTAAAGGCATATTAATTAATCGCTCTTTTAAATATAATAAGTAAACTACTAAAGCTTATAATTATATATAAATTCTTATAATTAGCTAAAACCTATAGTCTCTTACTAAAAACTTAAATAAGTATAAGAAAAAACTAATTTATATAAATAATACTTTAGTTTTACTAGATTACCTTATAAGTTAACTAGGAGGATGTTATACTAGCAGTTATCTTTTATAAAGATCTAAAGAACTTAGTAAAAGATAATCTATCTAAGATTAATTAACTAAGTAAATTGTTACCTTTAATTAAGATAATAATTAAGTTTAATAATTAGAATTATAAAAGATAACTTAAAAGGGGCTAAAAGAAAGATTATATTACTTTTCTAATATAATATAAAGCAAATATATAATGTCTAAAATAAAGAACTTTAGAGTATTATTTTATAAGACAGAACATGCTAATAGACTTAAACGCGATTAAAAAAGGAAGAAGACAAGAGCTACTAAAAAAGAGTTAGAATAAGAAAAGTAAATAGAGAATTTCTAGGGATTAGTAGATAAAGAGACGCAAGAAAGGCTTGTATCTACTTTACAGAAAGCCTAATTATTTTGCTAAAGAATACAAAGATTCTAAATAATAGCTAAGTATTACTAAAAGAGTTCTAAAAGAAGAAAGTTATAAGCCTTAAAAGAAGAACTAAGTAGATAAGAAATCTATAAGAAAAAAAGGTAACTCTAAGAAAATACTATAAAGATAACTTAAAAGAAGTAT
>NW_006913627.1:0-3346 GCF_000464535.1 Endocarpon pusillum Z07020
ATCTGTCCCTTCTTGCCCTCATCTAGGTCCAGGGGAGTAAAGAGTATTATTCTGCCACGTTACTCAGACGAGTTACAAGGATCTTCTTAATAATCTTCGCTAGTGTGTTCTCTAGGGCAATTAGCCTATAGCTGCTGGGCAGCGAGTAGTTCTTCTTGCCCTCTTTGTACAGGACTATTATAGTTGATTTCTTATACTATGTTAGAAGCGTACTATATATAAAGGCCATGCGAATGTTATACGCTAGTCTAGCTATAATTTCTGGGGCGATTCTCTTAAGGACCTTATTTGGGATACTATTTGGCCCTGTCGAATATGTAGTCTGGAATGGGATCGCAAGGCTTACTAGAGGTGCCGGGAAGAATTTCTCTGCTAGGATTTAGGCCCTTTTGTTGTCTGACATAGTCAGCTCGCCTTTCTTATTCCGCTGCAGGGCAAGGATATAGGGGTCAGCGTACAGCTTTTCTGCTACTTACCTGCTTTATTAAGAGAGCCTCTAGAGCCTGTTATTTCTTTGCTATTTCTTAGCGTTAGTTAGGTTATTAATTAGGCGTCTCTAGTTCGCTCTTAATACCTGCTGCATCTTCTTCTTTAGCTCCTTAGAAGAGCATTTAAAGCTATAAAGGTCTCTTTATTTATAAGTAGTAGTATATCTGTATCTTATATGCTTTATACGTGCTAATAGCATACTAGCTTTAGGAGACCAACTTGGGCGTGCCCTTAGGCTTAGTCTAGCTCTGAGGCAGTGTTATAGTAGTAAGGTCTCTAGGGCTTCTTAGATGCTTTACAGCAGGCTCTCTGTTTGATTCTATTAAGTTTAGCGTAGTGCTTTTATAAGGCCTTCCCTATCTAGCTCTATAAGTACGAATCACATGCGTTTTGCTAATAATCCTTATAGTACTTAGATATTTAAATCTATCTTAATAGGGCTGTAGTCTTATAGCAGAGCCTAACGCTCTTTTAAGCTATAAAAGGTTACTTGATTACTTAGCGCTTATGACACAAATATAAGATTAATTACTAAGTTGTAAATGCCCCTCCTTTAAGTTGCCTCCCCCTTTAGGGTCAGAAATCTGAGGTTATAGCAGTTAGCTTTATTAAGTAAGTGATTTGTACCCTATTTATATATAGTACTAGTACCTCCTTAAGCAGGGTAGTAAGTATTAAAGTCTCTTAGTAATAAGACCTCTCCTTTAGCCTTACTAAGGGCGTGGGCTATGTGTCTCTATTTATATATATATGGTCTACCTACTCTTAGGTTATACACATTCAGAATTATTAGCTTACTGTTTTAGGTAGTTAGGGCTAGACTTACTATATTTAGGCTATACTACTTCTGCCTCTAGTTTGCTACACCTATATCTCGCTTTATTATAAAGCATACCCTGGTTTTAGGGCAGGCTTTATAGGCCAGTTTATAAGGCTTAAGACAATAGATAGACTAAGTATGTTTATTAAAAATCGGCTCTTAAATTGCTAGGACTTAGGGTTATATAAAGCTATCAAAGAGGGCGCGGCTCCCTTGCAAGTTGCTATTGCTATAGTTGTATTAGATGACTAAGAGCCTATAGCTTATCTAGGCTTAGGTTAACGTTACTCACATCTATAATTATTATGCTTTTCGCCTATAATATAGATATGTTATTCTGATTAATAGTAAGTCTCTATTAAGAGGAGCTTCTTGCTACCTACTTAATATAAGTAGGTTATTTAGTATAGTATTAATTATTATTTATATTAAAAGACTAGGCTAAGTTATAATCTAATATTATTAGAATTAACGTCTTTAATAAGTAAGAGTTAGTTACTTTAATATCTTTTTTACTTAATTTAGGTTTTAATAATAGTAATTTTAAGCACCTTATGCCTAATTTATTACTCACCTAAATCGCGCCCTCTTTATAAGTAAACCGCCTGCCCTCTAATAATAAGCAACCTTCCTAAATCCTGTAGCCCTTTATTTCTCTTTACTCCCCTCTTGCTCTCTTTAACAACAGAACACAAAGAGCCAGCCTTCTCAGCATAATTAAAAAACTCGAATCTTTGCTCTTCCTCTTCTCTCTGCCACCTGATAATCTATTACTCTTTCTTCTTACCCCTTTTCTCCTAGTTGTTCGTGCGTACCTTTGTATAGCCCCACATGATTCATCCCTAGTCAAGACTAGACTAGAAAAAATTAAAGCCCTTATCTTAGGCATTAACCAGAAAGTTACCCCTAGTTCTGCAAGCTACACACAGATAATCTGTATTAGTCTTATAGGCGCTATCATTCTTTATATGTCTGCCTAATTAGAATCTTCTTATACTAATAACTAAATTCTAGTTAAGGTCTTCTTAAAAAATGTCTACTTACTTAAACCCTTTTTCTTTAAATAAATTATAAAAAAACTATAAATAAAAGGAAATAACCTTATTAATGCCTCTAATATAGTTATAATTAAAAAGCTATTAAATAGTAATCTTATACTTTAAGCTAAAGACATCTTAGCTAAAATACATCTATAATTAAACCTTAACTAGACTAATAGGATTTGCTTATTAGCTAAGGTCTATATCTGACTCTTTACTATACTTATTTATAGTATTAATACTACTAGAAAAGAAGAATATAACCTTAATCTTCTAGTTAGAAATATTAAAGTTAAGAATAAAAAGCTCTATCTTAGCCAGAAGCTTTATCCTAGCCTCCTAATTAAAAGAGCCTCTTAACTTAAGAGGCTTAATTAATCTAAGGCTTTTTCCTCCTTAATTATTAAGGTTATATACTCCTTATATATAAATTATATAATTTCTAAAAGAGTTATTCTATAATATAAGATCAAGATTATAAAGCTATTTAATAAGAAAAGTCATATTATCTAATATTATAACTATTAAAGATATAATAGCTATACTAGCATCTTATGTAAGAATAAAGTAAAATATAAATATTACAGACTAGATTATAGAACGTAAGACTATACTCTTTTGTTTAACTTGCAGGCTATTTATAGGCGTTACGCTATATGCTCTAGTAGGAACTATAAAGCGTGATTATTTGCCTGCCCAGCCCGGATTAAAGATGTAGAACACGCTACTATTATAAGGAGCCAGAAACTGCTCTTTTATCCTTCTCCTCCTCTCTCCTTTTCTTTCCCTCTTCCCCTTACCTTCTTATTTATCCCTAGCTCTTAAACATCTAATTATAACTGCCCTCTTAACTTAAGATCACTTACAGAATAGACCCTTATAAAAGGAGGCAAAAAAAGAAAGATAACTCGTCTTATAGGCCGCCTAGCTAAAGCGGCTACTATTAATATTAACTTTAGGGCAATTTACTCCTTTATCTCTCTAATTAAGACCTTAA
>NW_006913627.1:4175-6536 GCF_000464535.1 Endocarpon pusillum Z07020
TAATAAGTCTACTTTATAATTACGCTTTAGCTTATTCTTAAAATTATACTAGACTATAAAGTGCTTAAAGACTATTAAGCTCTCTTAAAAATTACGCTATTACTATAATATCGTCTGTACAGAACAAGCTTAAGAGGCATTTACTAAAGCCTATAATAAGAAGAGTAACATAATAACTAAAGCTAAATATATAGAGTTCAGATAATATATATAAGAAGTAGGCGAATTATAGGAAAAGCTATAATAGACTACTAAGTAGGCAAGACAACAATCTTAAAGGATCTTTATACAAGCCTTGTTTCTTACTCTTTATAAGAACAGAGCAACCGCCTTAGAACCTAAGGCGAAAGCTAAATTACTTCGCGACTACCACTTCCTCTCGTCTCCTTAGATGGATCTTTCTGACATCTAGAGCTTTACCTACTCAGAACCTATAGACATTTCGCCTAAACTAATATAATCAGAGATTATATAAGCTGTCCTAAAATCTAAAAAGAATAATGCCTTAAGGCCTAATAGTATTCCTAACTAGGTCATCTATATAATTACTAATAAGCGATTAGAGCTACTTACTCACTTATTTAGTACATACTACTATTTAAGAGTTTACCCCTTAGCCTTCAAATATATTATTATAGTCATTATCTATAAACCTAGGAAACCTGACTACTCTAACCTAAAAGCTTATTACCTTAATACCCTTTTTAACACACTAGATAAGGCATTAGAAGCAATAATTATAAAACGTATCTAATTTGTAGCTAAAAAGTACTCTCTTTTCTTAGACACTTAAATAAGAGCAAGGCGAATAAGATTTACTAAAATAGCCCTCTAACTAATCACTAATAAAATCTATACTATATAAGGGGCTAAACGCTACAAAGTAGCTTTATTACTTAGCCTTAATATCTCTAGTGCCTTTGACTATATTTCTTACAAAAGACTTATTCATAACCTTCAAAAAAGACGGATTCCCTTAAAGATTACTAACTAGGTTAAGGACTTTCTTTAAGATAAGAAAACTAAGGTTTACCTTAGTTAATTCATGTTAGAAAGTAACAGAATATTCATAGGCATTCTATAGGGTTCTTACATCTCTCTAATCCTTTACTTATTCTATAATACTAATCTCCTTAATATGTATAAGAATATGTTACTTTATATAAGCGCTACAAGCTTTGTCAACAACATTAATATCCTTATACATAATCTAAGTATAAAGCAAAACTACAGAAACCTCAAATATATATATCTTATATATAAGTTATAAGTGACCCGCTATAGATTCTTCTTTAATCTATTTAAATATAACTTAATCTACTTCTTTTATACGCTTAAGAAATTTAATATATTAGCTAAACTATTACTATCCTTTATAAATGTAACTTATTCTATAATACTAATCTCCTTAATATGTATAAGAATATGTTACTTTATATAAGCGCTACAAGCTTTGTCAACAACATTAATATCCTTATACATAATCTAAGTATAAAGCAAAACTACAGAAACCTCAAATATATATATCTTATATATAAGTTATAAGTGACCCGCTATAGATTCTTCTTTAATCTATTTAAATATAACTTAATCTACTTCTTTTATACGCTTAAGAAATTTAATATATTAGCTAAACTATTACTATCCTTTATAAATATAAGCCTTAACCCTAAGTTAGACGTTAGAGTACTTAGAGTCTAGCTTAATCTAGTATTATAGTAAAAACCTTATTTTTACACAGTTAAAGCGTAGATAGTTTACTACTTAAGCGCTCTAAAAATACTGTCCGGCTTTACCTAGGGCTTCTCTATCTCCTTAAGGCTCTAGATATACATGTTAGCCACTTAACTAGCGCTACTAGCTTTATAATAAAATCTATTATTATTGCTTCTTAAGCTCTTTCTAATGCCTTTAGTAATTATATTTTACTATATAGTTTATATTTTAAGTACTTTATTTTCTAATATATATTATACTTATTAAACGAGTATACAGATTAAGAATAGCTATTAATATTATTAATAGTCATAACTTGTATACAGAGTAAGATTATAGTACATTTATATATTAAGTACAGATCCTGCTAGCGTATAAATTACGTGGTATATTCTGTGCTACTAGCACATGAAATCCTGCATTATATCTAATTAGGAATAACCTAACTAGGCAATATTTGGCTATATATATATAGCCAAATAGTACAGACTATAGTCTGCTAATCAGCATGCATTCTTAATACTCCCTTTTAAGCCGAATTAGCTTATGACTTGTCCTAAGACTTTATTAATCCGAGTAAAGATATATAGTTATCAAATAGTAGTTTAGTAAGAGGTTTGGTTAGTCTGTTAGCTATTATCTTGT
>NW_006913628.1:0-11819 GCF_000464535.1 Endocarpon pusillum Z07020
ATAAGTTAAAGTCTCCTAGTAAGACATGCTCTCCTGGCCTGACTAGAAGGTTATAGAACACTAATATTACAAAGAGCGCCTCTATTACTAAGTATAAGGTAGGTAATCTACTATATATATTATAAATATATATTATTATTAGTTTACTACTAAAACGCGTTTAAATTACTAGTAATACAATATTAGGAGATTCGTAATAGATCTTTTAGCTATTAATATCTATATTGTCTTTGATGTAAAAGTATATATTAGTATCTTCTCTTAAGTTATAAAGCAAAGTAAAGCCTTTTCTGTAAACATTAAGTAAGATGTATATTTATAGGTTACATTATAGCTTCTAAATAACTATAATATTATAGTTAAGAATATAGTCGTCTTTAAAGAGTAGCATTATAGTGCCTATCCTTTTCTTTCGTATATTATACTATAGAATTAGTAGAGTTTTAGTATCTAATATGTTATAACTTCTTTATTAAGGCTATTTTCTTAGGAGTTATTAGGGCCTATGATAATAAGTTTTCTAGGCGGGCAGCTATATTTAGCCTTAGTAAAGGCTCTATCCCTAGATTTAGCGTTTATAAAGCGCTAAAGACTATCGCTTTTTAGGCGCCTTATTAGTAAAGTTAAGGATATTACTATGCTGTTATTACAGCTAGAGTCTATTAAGTCATTAGCAGGACTTATATACTTAGTAGCCCTTATTAAAGTGTTCTAAGGCTTTATTAAAGACAAGGCATTTTAATAAGGTTAGGTTCTTAGTTATTTATTCTTAATTAGATGTAGTTTCTTAGCCTATTTTACCTTATAGAAAGGCGACTATGCTTAGTGCCTTAATTATATGTAAACTATATAATAGTAGTAATTTATAGCCTCTTTATTAGGATACTCCTTAGTATTATAAGAAGCTATATAGTGCCTATAATATATAAGTTATTTATACAGCTCGCTTAAGTATTTATAACCTTAATAGTTATAATACTAGGTTAGGCAACTATATATAAACTATTTATAATACTTAAGCTTATAATTAATTATAAACCCCTTAATTAATATTTAGTTTATTATCTTAGTAGTTTCTACCTTAACTAAAAGCAAAAAAAGGTCTTCTTATCTTTAATTATCTTAGTTAATTAGCCTATCTTAATAATCTTAATATCTTTATATAAGCTATTATTAAGCGCTTATAGCCTTTTAATCTCTTCTAGCTATTTAGTAATGTCTACTCTATTTACTTAAATACTATATATTATGACTATAAAGATGTATTACTAAAGCACCACTAAAGTTCTTACTACTTTAATTTATTCTATATCTTTTAAGAGAGCAGCTTTTGTCTTCTTAAATAAGGCTATAACTTTAATATCCTTATTTCCTATTCTGTTTACTCTTATAAGTCTAGAGGCCGCTTTTTTAATCCTTTTTATTAGTTTCTTTACTTCCTTCTTATATATTATACGCTTCTTTATTTTATTAGATATCTTGATTATAATTTTCTTCTTCTCTTTTCTAAGGGCGTTACTTATCTGTGCTAAGCGATAAGAGGCAGTAAGTCTTAGAGAGCATTATATCCTGTTATTAGCTATATTTCGCTTTACTGTTACAGCGTATAACGCTTTCAGGGGGCGTGCTTCCTAATAAGGGTTCGCCTAAGATAGTTTCTGTTCTTTAATCTTCGTTAGCCTGTCCTTTATACTTTAGAGGATTGCCTTAGTAGGTCTTATTAGTCCCTCTTCATCTTGGGCGCCTCTAGCGTCTTGCCCCCTTCCTTCCTCTAGCAGTTCTTACACTTTATATAATATATATAATACTTGTGTATCACTATTACTATTATTTCTTTCTTTACTAAGTAGTCTAACTAAGTTATATATATAATATAAGCGTCTTATTTATGCTTCTTCTTAAAACTATTATTAGAGATGTTTATTTAGAATAATTTGCTTAAAGAACTACTATTAATCTTATCTTTCTTATAAACTCCTTATTAAATTAATTAATAAGCTATAGAATTATATTTAAACTAGAATAAAAGTTAGATTATCTTCTAATCTTAACAAAATAAGAATAATAAATTGCCTTTAAATTATATTTTATTTATAAATAAAGAGTGTAAAAGGAGATAGATTAGAAAAAGTTCTTAGACTTATTAAATAGAATATTAGTTTCTTTTTACTCCTTTCCTCTTTATAAGAAAGAGGAAATTAATAAGTATACTAATATACTAATAAACTTAATAAAATAAGTAATTAATAAGTTTACTTTATAGTTACGCCCTAGTTTATTCTCAAAATTATACTAGATTATAAAGTACTTAAAGACTATTAAGCTCTCTTAAAGATTATATTATTATTATAATATTGCTTATACAGAATAAGCCTAAAAGGCGTTTACTAGAGCCTATAATAAGAAGAGTAATATAATAGCTAAAGCTAAATATATAGAGTTTAGATAATATATATAAGAAGTAGGCGAATTACAGGAAAAACTATAATAGACTATTAAGTAAGTAAGATAATAATCTTAAGAGATCTTTATATAAGCCTTATTTCTTACTCTTTATAAGAATAGAGTAACCGCCTTAGAACCTAAGACGAAAGCTAAATTACTCTATAACTGCTACTTTTCTCTGCCTCCTTAGGTGGATCTTTCTAATATCTAGAGCTTTATTTACTCAGAACCTATAGATATTCCGCCTAAACTAATATAATCAGAGATTATATAAGCTGTCCTAAAATCTAAAAAGGATAATGCCTTAGGGCTTAATAATATTTCTAATTAAGTTATTTATATAATTATTAATAAGTGATTAGAGCTACTTACTTATCTATTTAGCATATACTATTATTTAAGAGTCTACCTCTTAGCCTTTAAATATGCTATTATAGTTATTATTTGTAAACCTAAGAAACCTGACTACTTTAACTTAAAAGCTTATTACCTTATTATCCTTCTTAATATACTAGATAAGGCGTTAGAAGTAGTAATTATAAAACACATCTAATTTATAGCTAAAAAACACTCTCTTCTCTTAGACACTTAAATAAGAGTAAGGCAAATAAGATCTACTAAAATAGCCTTTTAACTAATTACTAATAAAATCTATATTATATAGAGGACTAAATGCTACAGAGTAGCTTTATTACTTAGCCTTAATGTCTCTAGTATCTTTAATTACATTTCTTATAAAAGACTTATTTATAATCTTTAAAAGAGACGAATTCCCTTAAAGATTACTAACTAGATTAAGGACTTTCTTTAAAATAGAAAAACTAAGGTCTATCTTAGCTAATTTATATTAGAAAGTAATAAAATATTTGCAGGCATCTTATAAGGCTCTTATATCTCTCTAATCCTTTATTTATTCTATAATACTAATCTTCTTAATATATATAAGAATGTGTTATTCTGTATAAGTGCTACAGGCTTTATTAATAATATTAATATTCTTATGTATAGTCTAAGCATAAAGCAGAACTATAGAAACCTTAAATATATATATCTTATATATAAGTTATAAGTAATCTATTATAGGTCCTCTTTTAATTTATTTAAATATAATTTAATCTACTTTTCTTATACGCCTAAGAAATTTAATATATTAGCTAAACTATTATTACTCTCTGTAAACGCAAGCCTTAATCTTAAGTTAGATGTTAGGGTACTTAGAGTCTAGCTTAACTCGGTATTATAATAGAAACCTTACTTCTATATAGTCAAAGTATAGGCGGTTCACTACTTAAGCGCCCTAAAAATATTATCCGGCTCTACCTAGGGCTCTTTTGTCTCCTTAGGGCTCTAGATATATATATTAGTTACTTGACTAGCGTTACTCTATAGCTATAGCGCCTAATACGCTCTAGAGAATATAATAGGGCATAGAAAAGCTATTAAAAATAAATTATAAGTTATCTAAGGATACTGTCTTTAAGCTATTATAAGAGCCTATAAAGCTACTATTATATAGGCGCTTAAGGTTAAAATGTTTACTCCTTTAATACATCTCTATATAGAGATGTTTATAACTAACTCAACTTGCTATATATTAGTAATAAACCTTTTTAACGTGATTAAAACTATAATAAGCTATATTTATTAATAAGGTTAAAGCAGTAAGGGCAGACAGGCTAAGCCTTTTATTATCTTTTTTTATTTACTAAAAGAATAGATAGAAAGCTACATAGGCAGTCTATCTCGTCTTAAGATAAAGAATCTAGGCACTAATTCTTTATAGTACGTCCCTCTTAACATCAAAATCGCCTCTTCAAAAGAGATAACAACCTAGCTATATATATGCGACTTATATACGCTATCTATACATATGTACTATAATAGTAGTAGTCAGAACAATAGAATCTTAGCTATAGCTATAGGTATAACTATATATCTTTTCTGCGCTCTAGACACTATTAATAACGCGCAAATATTTTATAGAGAACTTACTAGCATTCTTCTTACGCTTAGGCTCCTCTTAATCTGCTCTAATTCCCTTTTATCTAATTATATAGTTACTATTTACTTTAATAATTAGGTAACTCTATAGTTTCTCTTAAAGAGTAACCTAACTTACTCTTAATTACTCTTTAAAGATATTTATTTAGTTATTAAGGAGCTTAGGCAGAAGGAAATCTTAACTAAACTATAATAGCTACCTAGATATAAAGAGATTAAGAGCAATGAAATAGCGAATGACTATACTAATAAAGCAACAAGGGCTATAGGCCCTTTTTAAGAGCTTATAACTTGCTTCTTCTCTATAATTAAAAGGATTATAAAAAGAAGAGTCTAGCAGCGCTAGGACTGGTCCTAGGAAAACAAAGTACAAACCTGCAGAATCACTAAGCTTTTCCTTTGCATTTCTCTTACAAATTACAGGCTTTATACTAGCTGACTAAAAGCACATAATGCCTTACTAACCTAGCTTAGGACTAGAGTAATCAGATTTAATGCCTTCCTCTTTAAACACTAAGTACCCTCTATACCTAGCCCTTACTGCAGGTACAAGTTAAGGACTATAACAGTATAGCACGTCCTTCTCTCCTGCCTTATATAGTCTCAGCTCTAGAGACGCGTCTTAAGTGACCACCTGTTTTCCGACATACAGAAGCTCCTTAACAGTTATAAAGGAGCGACCTAGACTATTTGCTTCATCTTTCAGACTAACCTGCTAGCCTAATTCTCCCTGATCACATACGACTTACAGGCGATGCGCTCTTAAGTTATCTGACTTTATAGTTCTCCTTTATTAACTCTTTTCTGCAGTTATATAAAGCCCTTAAAGCTTACTTTAAGTATACTGTCTCTTTAATTATTATTTACTTTATAGCCCTTTATATAGTTAGGCCTATATAGATTTACATAATAAATCTGAAATAAGTTAAAGAAGAAAAAAAAAAAAAAAATATACTTATATTAGTAGTAAATTCTATTAACCTAATCCAGACTAAAGAGCCTATGTAGGTCTGCTCGTACAACTTTTCTCACTCTCTTCTGCTCTTATTCCTCCTCCTCCGTTCTGGCCTCCTCCCCCTCTTCTCGATTCTCGTCCCGCGGTCGTTGTTCTATGTCTTGATCAACGACCCTCTTGAACTGGTCTAGGATCTTCGTGCGCTGAATCATCCTGATGGCTGCCTTCGCTCCCCTCTTGGAGGTCAGGATTTTCTTGATGTCGGTCGTACGAAGAGGGTGTATGAGCTCTTCTCTCTCTGTAGACCACTTTGGGCAATTCAGTAGAACATGTTCTACTGTCATGCTTTCTCCTCTTGAGCAGTCGCAATTCGGACTCAAGATGTCGGGGACCTTCATTTCGTATAAGAAGGCGTTAAAGCCTATTTTGCCTGTACGAAGCTGTGTTAGTAAGGCGCTTTCATGTTTCTTGATTCCCATGTGTGTGGCGATCGCTCTGGTCGCTAGTCTCTTAGTGTAGAGATCTAATGGTAGGGTGAAAGTCTCTATCTCTAGAGCCTTTGTTGAGGTAGCCTTGTACGCTCCAGCAATCATACAAAGGCACTTTCCTTAAATCTTCTGGAGTTTCGCTCTGATTCCTTTTCAGTGGCCCTTGACCCTATGAGGGGTGTGCTATATGCTAGCCGCGTACGTGATTGCCAGGCGAATAGCAGTCTTGTAGACTTGCTTACTTGTCTCTAAGGAGCTTCCCTATATTGAGCCTATAATTGTATGTAGAGTATTAATTATGTAAACTGATTTTGCTTTAACTGCTCGCATGTGTGCTTGTCATCTTAGCGCTAAGTCTAGTCTTACTCTCAGGATACAGATATCGCTTTTGGGGTCTATGCTCTAGTCTCCTAGTTTGATTTCTGCTGTCATATTAAAATTCTTCTTTATACAGCTGAAGTATATAAGTTTATACTTGTTAGGGCAGAATTTGGATCTATGCTTTTCTGCTTATGATTGGCACTTCTTGTGAATTTCTACTAGCTTTAGACAGTTTTGTTCTATGCTTTCACTATATATAAGAATATTGACATTATCTATAAAGCCTGTAACGCTTATACAAAGACGGATATTCTTGTAGCTTTCTAGAAGGTCTGTATTATAGAAGAGATACAGAATCAGGGAGATTAGTAATCCCTAAGGGATTCCCACTATTACTGATGCTTTTAGCAGTGTGAAGTTATTGACTTTTACTTCTGTACGTTGATTTAAGAGGAAATCTGTTACTTATTATACAAGTGATTCTGGGATTCTTCTTTTTCTCAGGTTGTAAGTAAGCTGAGCGTGTGAGACTCTGTCAAATGCTTTAGAGACGTCTAATAATAGGAGGCTAGCTATCCTTTTTCTTCCTCTTCCCCAGATTATATGAATTTTCTCTGTGATCTGTTAAAGTACTATTTCTGTGGATCGACCTATACGTGCGCTATATTAAGTATCAGGGAGCAGATCATACGCTTCAGCTATGTATTTGATTCAGTTTGAGATAATTGCCTCTAGGATCTTTCCTATAGTGTTAAGGAGAGCTATCAGTCTATATGCCCCCGGGTTTGTGTAGTCACTTTTTCCTGGTTTCTTGAGCATTACTGTGCATGCTGTTTTGTAGTGGTCTAGTTAAACTCCTTAGTCTAAGCACGCTTAAAAGAAGCGCTTGACTAGAGTTATCTTTTCTTGTATAACTAGTTAGATCACTCGGTTCGAGAGCTTGTCTGATCCTAGGGCGTTGTCCTTTGTCGTACGATTCGTTGCTCTGAGGATCTCTTCCTCTGTATCTTTTCTCGTATAACTAGTTGGATCACTCGGTTCAGGAGCTTGTCTGGTCCTGGGGCGTTGTCCTTTGTCGTACGATTCGTTGCTCTGAGGATCTCTTCCTCTGTGATCTCTTCTTGTTGAGGGATTTCTGGAGGGTAGTGAAAGTTTTCTAGATCGCTTAGGTCGACCTCTGGGGGAGGGGGGAAGCTTGTATCTCGTAGCAGTTTTGCTTTAGACTCTGCATCTCTTGCTTCGTACGAGCCTTGCTTAAGGGTTGGGAATGAGACCTGTGTGGTTTGGTTCTGGGATTGTTGTTTTGCCTATTGTATAATCTTCTAGATATCATTTGGCTTAGAGCCAGCTTCTTGTATCACGTTTCAGAATTCGTCTCTTTTTGCTTTACCTAGTATCTTGCCTTTTCGACTTCGGGTTCGTACGAACTCTTGCCACGTTTCAAGACATGGATTCAGAGTAAATTGTCTTCGTGCGATTCTAGTTGTTTTCATCACTATTTGACAATCTTCCGTCCAGTAGCTCTTACTCTATTGACTTGGTCTTGACCAAGGAGTTGAGTTATTCGCGACTTCTGAGATGACTTTCATCAACTTATCTGTGAATTGATTAATTGTTTCTCGTGACGTTAGGGGGTGTTGATTCATGTCCTCTGTACGAAGATTTAGAAGTTCGCAGAATTTCTTAGTGTCGAGATTCTTCCACGCTCTTTTCAGGGATGGCTTAATCAGTAGATCCGTGTTGCCCCATTCAAACTCTGTGCAGATCGGGAGATGATCTGACGCTTGTTCTATCTTTGGTTCTACTCTGCATCGTACTAGTTGTTGTCTTAGTGCTGTAGTTGCAAAGGTTAGATCAATAGTTGTCTGTTCATGCGAGTCTCCTCTAAAGCAGTCCCTTGTGATTGTGCCTTGCAGGAGCGTGAGATCCATATCTGCCTCTTGTACAATGTCGAGGAGAGTGTCAGCTAGTCTGTGTTGCATTGGATAGGAGGGGCCGCCCCAGCTAGGGTGATGAAGGTTGAAGTCCCCTATAACCACATGCTCTCCTGTCATTTGAAGAGCTTCTCTTAGCGTACAGAGCGTCTTAGTCTCCTGTGTTTCAGAGTGAGTGGTTTGGTAGTGGTACACGTTGTGGATGTTGATTATTCGTACAGGATTCGTGTTCGGATCTGTTAATTCGGGTTGAACTTGTAGTGTGATAGTCGTGAGATCTTTCGAGTGGTGTGTTTCTGACCACTTGTCTGTACGGATCCTCTTGTTGACGTATGTGCTTACTCTTGAGTCCACATGTTGAAATATACTTATATATACTTAGCTTTTAAAGGATTATTAGAATCTTATAATTTAGATAGTCTTTTATGTTAAGAATAAGTTACTTAATAGCTCTAATAGTACTAAAAAGAATAAGAATATATTTTAATAAAGTCTAAATTAAACTTAATTTAATTAAAAACTATAAATAATTACTTTATATATCTTTAGTAGTAAATGCTTTATTTATAATAATATATAAGGGTTGGGAATGAGACCTGTGTGGTTTGGTTCTGGGATTGTTGTTTTGCCTATTGTATAATCTTCTAGATATCATTTGGCTTAGAGCCAGCTTCTTGTATCACGTTTCAGAATTCGTCTCTTTTTGCTTTACCTAGTATCTTGCCTTTTTGACTTTGGGTTCATATGAACTCTTGCCACATTTCAAGACATGGATTCAGAGTGAATTGTCTTTATGTAATTCTAGTTGTTTTTATTATTGTTTAATAATCTTCTGTCTAGTAGCTCTTACTCTATTGACTTAGTCTTGACTAAGGAGTTAAGTTATTTATAACTTCTAAGATGACTTTTATTAACTTATTTGTAAATTAATTAATTATTTCTCGTAATGTTAGGGGGTATTAGTTTATATCCTCTATACAAAGATTTAGAAGTTCGCAGAATTTCTTAGTATTAAGATTCTTCTACGCTCTTTTCAAGGATGGCTTGATTAATAGATCCGTGTTGCCTTATTCAAACTCTGTGCAGATTAAGAGATGATCTGACGCTTGTTCTATCTTTGGTTCTATTCTACATTATACTAGTTGTTGTCTTAGTGCTGTAGTTGCAAAGGTTAGATTAATAGTTGTCTGTTCATGCGAGTCTCTTCTAAAGCAGTCTCTTATAATTATGCCTTGCGGGAGCGTGAGATCTATATCTGCCTCTTGTACAATGTTGAGGAGAGTGTCAGCTAGTCTGTGTTGCATTAGATAAGAGGGGCCGCTCCAGCTAGGGTAATGAAGGTTGAAGTCCCCTATAACTACATGCTCTCCTGTTATTTAAAGAACTTCTCTTAGCGTACAGAGCGTCTTAGTCTCCTGTGTTTCAGAGTGAGTGGTTTAGTAATAGTACACGTTGTGGATGTTGATTATTCGTACAGGATTCGTGTTCAGATCTGTTAATTCGGGTTAAACTTGTAGTGTGATAGTTGTGAGATCTTTCGAGTGATATATTTCTAACTACTTGTCTGTACAGATCCTCTTGTTGACATATATGCTTACTCTTGAGTCTACATGTTATTAATCGCTTATATAAAACAGGCTCTAATTAGGATTATATAATATAGCGTTGTATAAGTTTCTCCACAGTTCTTGAGCTGCTATAATGTCGTACAATGCCACTTTAGAGTCTTGTAAAAGGCCTATAAGTACTTTGTTACGAGACTTGTTAACATTATATTGTAGAATCTTGAGAGTTTAGGGTTGGTGTAAGTGTTCTAACATGGATTCGTTATTAAGATAATTTGATCTCTTATAAGGAGATCTTGAATGTCATGACTCTGTACAGAGTCTCCTTTAGGCTTATTTCTAGAGCTAATGGGTCAGCCTTAGGCCATTTTTCTCTTACGTATTCCTTTGACTTAAGTCTATTCTCTGTCTAACTCGCCTAGTTCTTATTGTATAAGCGACCATAATTGACTGTTGTCAGAGAAAGAGGAAGGGGGAGAGGGGGATAGGGTAGAAAGGGTAGGAGTAGAGGTCTGTAGTAAGGGAGTAAAAGATTAAGGAAGGGGAGGGGGGGGTTCTTTATTTGTAGCTGTGTGTACAAATCTTTAAGTCTTATCTTAGTGGTTAAATCTCACCTTTGCCTATTCCTTTTCTCAGGTTGGACACATTAGTGACCATGCCTTGTAGCCTCCAGAGCAAAGGCCGCATCATATAGCCTTCTGATCTGTCTTCTTAGGACATGTCCCTGTTCTGTGGTTTCCTGCGCAGTATCTGCAGGTCCACTTTCTTTGACAGTGAGTAATAGGGTGTCCGAAGCCCTGGCATTAGTAACATTGACAAATCTGTAGTTTCTTGTTATATTATATAATCGATTTAAACTCTATATTATGAATTAGTCCTTTTTAGATGACCTTGTTAGCCATCTTTAGGCATGTTAACTCTAAGATTGCATGGTTATACTTGCCTTTTATAGAGGTTCTTCTTAATCATCTTAGGCGTGTGATCTTTAGTGTTAGAAACGTTCTTATATTTTCTTATTCTATTTCGTGAGCGATTTCTCACTGATTCTAATTCGTTTCGATCTGTATAGACTTGAGCAGAACTTTATACGTTCTGGTCTTTACTTAAGCATAAGGGCCTAAGGCTTTTGTCTAGATTATGTTGTTTTAAAGTCTTGTATAATACTCTGCATTATTTCTATAAAGAGTAATTTCCTTATTTAGTAGCTTTTGCACTGCCACAACACATTCTTTTCCCTTTAAATTGTCTTATTCCTTATTAATTGTCTCTACGATTTCTTTTGTAGACAGTTTATTAATTCTGTCCTTTTCTTGATTGCTTATAAATTATACAACTATTTTTGTGGTTTCTGTGATTGTTTGATTAGCTGATTGAGGTTTCTTAACGATAAGCTTGGCAGGGGGCTTTGTGGCGCTTTATTATATAACGTCTGTGTACGATTATAGCTTTTTCTTTGAGATAGGGTTTTTTAGGGCTAGCTGTGTTAGTGCTTCTTCCACGCATTCTAGTCTTGTAGCTAGATCGCTGGTCTGGTCTTGCTTCCCTGATGGATTGAGTGTGGTGTGTTTGTTTCGCGTTGCCGACGCGTCTCCTTCGGTAGTAGGCGCGTTATGTTGTTGTTGCCTGTACGAGCAGAGATACAGAATGGGATCAAGTAGAAGCCGAACGTCATGCCACGGTACTGCTTCTTGAGGACCTCTGTAAGTGTCTTCTCACGCTTGAATTAACTCTTATACGAAGTCGACTGTCTGAGTATAAGTGTCCGTTATTGTATCTGAGAGAAAAGAGTAAAAGAGTAATTTCTAGCTCTTTATAATAATAGTGTGTTCTACGTCTTTAATCCGGGCTAGGCAAGCAAATAATCACACTTTATAGTTCTCACTAGAGTATATAACATAACGCCTAAAAATAGCCTATAAGTTAAATAAAGGAATATAGTCTTATATTTTATAGCCTAGTCTATAGTATCTATATTTTACTTTATTCTTATATAAGATACTAGTATAGCTATTATATCTTTAATAGTTATAATATTAAATAATATAGCTTTTCTTATTAAATAACTTTATAGTCTTGATTTTATATTACAGAATAACCTCTTTAGAAATTA
>NW_006913629.1:0-6101 GCF_000464535.1 Endocarpon pusillum Z07020
TGCCATAAATTTCTGCGCCAAGCTTCGGCCCTTTGCCTCTTAGGTAATAGTGCTTAGGGAAAGAGCTAGTCCTAGTTTAGCGTTAGTAATAAGATTAATTAATTATTTTGCTACTTTATACTTAGTGCTATATAAGGTTCTGCTTTAATATAGATAATATAAGTTAAAGTCTTCTAATAAGACATGCTTCCCTAGCCTAACTAAAAGGTTATAAAGCGCTAATATTATAGGGAGCGTCTCTGTTACTAAGTATAAGGCGGGTAACTTACTATATATGTTATAGATATATATTATTATTAGCTTATTACTAAAACGCGTTCGAATTACTAGTAATATAATATTAGGAGATTTATAATAAATCTCTTAGCTATTAATATCTATGTTGTCTTTAATATAAAAGTATACACTAGTGTCTTCTCTTAGGTTGTAAAGCAAAGTAAAGCTTCTTCTGTAGGCGTTAAGCAAGGTATATATTTGTAGGTTACGTTATAGCTCCTAAATAGCTATAATATTATAATTAAGAATATAGTTGTCTTCAAAGAGTAAGATTATAGTGCCTACCCTCTCCTTTCGCATATTATATTATAGGATTAGTAGAGTTTTAGTATCTAATATATTATAACTTTTTTATTAGAGCTATTCTCTTAAGAATTATTAAGGCCTATAGTAATAAGCTTTCTAAGTAAGCAGCTATGTTTAGCTTTAGTAATTAAGCAAAGTATGCATTTATAAGTTATATTATAGCTCTTAAATAACTATAATGTTATAGTTAAGAATATAGTTGTTTTTAAAGAGTAGAATTATAATGCCTATTTTCTTCTTTTATATATTATATTATAGAATTAGTAGAGTTTTAGTATCTAATATATTATAACTTTTTTGTTAGAACTATTCTCTTAAGAGTTATTAGGGCCTATAGTAATAAGCTTTTTAGGCGGGCGGCCGCATTTAGCCTTAGTGAAGGCCTTATCCCTAGATTTAGTATTTATAAGGCGCTAAAGGCTATCGCTTCTTAAGCGCTTTGTTAGCGGAGTTAAGGATATTACTATGCTGTTATTATAGCTGGAATCTATTAAGTTACTAGTAAGACTTATACATTTAGTAGCCCTTATTAAAGCGTTCTAAGGCTCTGCTAAGAGCAAGGCATTTTAATAAGATTAGGTCCTTAGTTATTTATTCTTAATCAGATGTAGTTTCTTAGCCTGTCTTACCTTATAAAAGGGCGACTATACTTAGTGCTTTAGCTATATATAAACTATGTAATAATAGTAATTTGTAGCCTATTTATTAGAATACTTCTTAGTACTATAAAAAGCTATATAATACTTATAATATATAAGTTATTTATATTATTTGCTTAGGTATTTATAACCTTAATAATTATAATATTAGGTTAGGCGGCTATATATAAATTATTTATAGTGTTTAAGCTTATAATTAATTATAAATCTCTTAATTAGTATTTAATTTATTATCTTAGTAGTTTCTAACTTAATTAAAAATAAGGAAAAGGTCTTCTTATTTTTAATTAAGTTAGGGTATTAATTAGCACTAGACATTAGTAAAGGGCATGCTTATTATATAGAAGCGACCCTAAGGCCCTTATTATCAACTCTTTAGTCTTAGGATAGCACTTAATATAAGCTAAAGATCTTGTGTACTTGTTACTGCTTAGGTATTTATAACCTTAATAATTATAATATTAGGTTAGGCGGCTATATATAAATTATTTATAGTGTTTAAGCTTATAATTAATTATAAATCTCTTAATTAGTATTTAATTTATTATCTTAGTAGTTTCTAACTTAATTAAAAATAAGGAAAAGGTCTTCTTATTTTTAATTATCTTAACTAACTAGTATTATAGCTGCTATACTTATCGCCTGCTAATACTAGGGCGCCAGGTATTAATTAGCACTAGATGTTAGTAAAGGGCATGCTTACTATATAGAAGCGACCCTAGGGCCCTTATTATCAACTCTTTAGTCTTAGGATAGCACTTAATATAAGCTAAAGATCTTGTGTACTTGTTACCTGCTTCTAACGTAATATATAATATTATCTTAAGACTGCTCTTTAACTAGAACAATTATTAAACTATCGATTATAAGAGATCTGTATCTTTACGAGTTTAAAGCAAGCCTCTCTAATATTCTTTACGCCCCTAATAAGGTTAAAGAAGACAAAGAGATTTAGATCTCTGAATTTAAATAAGCGGGATCCTTATACCTAGTAAGTAAAAGAACAGGGCGCCTTATACACATATATATAACGACTTTATAGTTAAGGCAAAGTATAAATATAGGGTTAATATACTCTAGAGCTATTAGATAGCTGCCCTGTTCAAAAGGGCTACTAACCTTTTCCCTACTTTAATAATCGTGATACCTTTTAAGGTCCTGTCGCCTTTCCTTTTTTAACTTACGTAATACTCTATTAGAGCTAGGCTACATATTAATAATAATGATACTAACTAGTGACTAGTCGCTAATACGTGAGAATGTAAAGGCAGCCCCTTAGATCACATTTAATATAGCTGCCTTTAACTTATCTAGCCCGGCTAGAACTGATAACCCTATTCCCCTTATTAAGAACGATTACCTTAATTCTATCTTACCTTTTAATCTTTCTAATCCCTTTGTTAAAGTAGCTTAGCTAAGAGTAATTATACTAGCTAATCTTTAATCTAGTATTAATATTATTTTAGCTAAGCTATAGCAATAGAGAGTATAAGAAAGCTCTAATTAATTAGACAGCTAAGAGGATCGCCTCTTAGAGCTAGTGAAAACAGCAAATACTAATATTAACTTAGTCTACTAAATTTCAGAGTACGCTATATAGTTTACTACTGCTAGCTAGGAGTTAAAGAAACAAAACATAGCCTTATAAGAACAAAATATCACTTTATAAGAATAAATTACTAACTTAATAAAGTAGCTAACTTATTATTAGGCGTTTATATATTAGGCGCCTACTTCCTTAATGTCTTTTATATATTCTAATCTATATATAGAGATAGTGGCTAGCTTATAATAAAAGGCTACTCTTATAGATCCTCTTTTAAAGATAAAGTGTACCTTAAACCTATTATTAATTTTCTTTTTATTACCTCTTTTAAGGCTTATTTTGATATAAGCGTAGGATTATCGCCTTTATAAGACTAGCTTTTATAAGCTAGAAAGCAAGAGAACTAATATAAAGCCCCCTAGGTTAACTTCTTTCTCGCCTTCTATTATTAAAGATCTTTATAAAGGTACTCTTAAGACCTTTAGCAGCCTAAGCAGCCTTAAGGATATCTTAATCAAAGATTAGATTTATAAGACTTATTCTCTTATTAGCTCTTTCCTTTAGGATAACTCACAGGTTATAAGATTTATTACTAGCCTTATAAGGGGCCCTGCTAAAGACTATATCTATAAGTACTTTAAACTAATATTACTATATTCTATTCAGACGCCTAAGGAGATCTTTACTATTATAAAGTAAGCCTTCAGAGAAAGCAATACGCTATACTAATAATATGCTAAGGCGGCCTACACTGCCTTACGCTAGGGTGACTGACTATTTAATGCTTTTTAGGCCGACTTTACGCGTTTAGCATTACAGATTAGCAAGTCTAGTCAGGATCAATATAAGGACCTATAGGAAAAGATGTTTGCTAAACTCCTTTGCAAGATAAGAGATTAGACTTTTTATAACACTAACACTATGGCTTATTAGGTTATAAAGCAAGAGAATCAGCTTATACTAATTTGTAGAAAAGAGAAAGAAGAAGAGTAAATCTGTAACTATGCTTGACCCAACAGCCTAAGGCCTAACACCAGGCGCCCAGAAGCCAGGACTACGCTAGGTAAGGTGTATCCGTTCCCTTTGGCCCCGACAGCAGGCCTACTACGATGCTCTCTTACTCCTTCTTCTAGCTAGGCTACTAGTTCAAAATTGAAGCGCATAGGTTTTAAGAAGAATAATATGGTAACTTGTTTCTACTACTACAAGCCTGGCTATATAAAACCTGACTGCCCTGATCTTCATATTAGTAAGATCAAAGAGGCAGAATCTGACTTTAGAGATGAGTCCTCTAGCCCTAATAAGGAATCTGCAAAGTTAGAAAACAAGATGCCTTAAACAAAATTATAACCTTAGGCTATTACAAGAGCGTACCTATTAGGCTTGACTAGCTTATTAGAGGGCCATCTCTTATTATAATATTTGATCTTAAGAGTACAGATAATAAGGTTCTTTATCTTTGTGCTTTAATAAATAATAAAGCTAACATATATATTCTAATTAACAAGAAGATCACTTAGGCTGCCTCTTAATAGTTTAATATCCCTCTTATTCCTTTAAAGAGGGCTATCTTACTAGTTAGATTTAACAGTTAGCCTAACAGGCTAATTAATTATTTACTTCTTACTATAGCCTAGATCTATAGCTATACTCTTACTAATATCTTATTTTTAGCTACTAATCTTAGCTCTTATAATATTATTCTAGGCTATAAATAATTAATTAAGTATAATATTTTATTAGATTATAAGAGGAACAAGATATACTAGCTAGAGGACTACTAAGTACAGGAATAATATAATGCTTATAAAGATAAGTTATTTAAGGAGGATATTTAATATTATAGCTCTAAAGTTAGCTCTAATAATATTAGTAAGGCTAGAACTTAGTTTCAGAAATCTATATAAAAATAATATTAGCATTATTAATATTATAAAGTAGAGCTTAAGTTACTTCTCTTTAATAAAGCTAATAAGAGCCTTAGTTCTAACTCTAATCTAGATAAGGCTAATACTAATAATAGAACGATCTCTATAAATCTTGTAAGCATTATAACCTTTTATATTAGTAGTAAGCAGGATAGCGCAATACTAGGGACGGTTATATTAAATGATATTAATTATAAGCTTTAGAAATAAGGCCGCTCTACTTCTTGCTAAGTCAGTCAAGTTTAGGTAACTAATAACGATAAACAGGATGCCCTTAGTGACCTTAGACCTTGTTCTAACGATCTT
The DNA here is from genome assembly GCF_000464535.1 of Endocarpon pusillum Z07020. Lineage (NCBI taxonomy): Eukaryota > Fungi > Ascomycota > Eurotiomycetes > Verrucariales > Verrucariaceae > Endocarpon > Endocarpon pusillum. Next base: position 5,022 of record NW_006913629.1, read on the forward strand.
AAGTTTATCCTTAGCCATCTTCCTTTATATCTCTATAACTAAGCAGCTGCCTTCTTAAGAATAGCTGCAAATACTTTACCTTAGCACCGTCCGTTTAACCACAAGCTGCGCTTTAATAAGAAACTAGAGATGAAGGCGTTGCATCTATATAAGGTGTTAACTTAAGAGCTTATAGCTATAAAAGAGTATCTAATAAAGAACTTATGTAAAAGATTTATTTACCTATTATCTTTCTCTTTTTTATTATCTATTTTATTTATTAAGAAGAAGAATAAAGACCTTAGATTCTATATTAATTATAGAAGTCTAAATAAACTTATAAAGAAAGATAAATATTCTTTGCCTCTAATCTCTAAGACTTTGTTATAGTTAGCTTAAGTAATAATCTTTATAAAGTTTAATATTTATTATATATCCCTATTGCTATAAAGATCAATATTAGATAATACACTATTCAAAATGCTTTACAAAGAGCAGGGTTCTCACATTGAGTTGTTCGTTATAAACCCCTTATTTCTAAGAAGAATCAACAAGCGCGTTTATAATAGGCTTATAAACACATTGATTAGATGTACAAACAATAAGAGAAGATATTATGAAGCGATAAAACATGGGTTAATAGGGATCAATATACAAAGATGTACATTACATGTTAACCTAGTAAGGAGTTGGACCTTACATGTATTATTAAACACTATTAATAATGTAAAGGTTAGATGTTTTAGGGCTGTTTCTATAGTAATAAGATTAATAATGTAAAGGTTAGATGTTTTAGGGCTGTTTCTATAGTAATAAGAAGAGCCCTAGTATATTTTGAAAGAAAGAATAAGGGAGTATTAAAGAAACAATATATTATGAGTATATTATCCTTATTATTAATAATTAGATATATATAAATAGAGATCTAACATTTATACAAGATTCTGCTCTTGCTTATACTACTAAGAGCACTATTTAAGATCTTTATCAACGTGGTATCTAATGTATTTAATAGCCTGTGTATTTCGCTAGATTTGAATCCAATTGAGATGGTATGAAATTAGATGAAGGATTGGATACAAGAGCACTATGGAGATACAT
>NW_006913629.1:6162-7610 GCF_000464535.1 Endocarpon pusillum Z07020
AAATCTATGCGAGAGAGATGTCAAGCAGTTATAGATGCAAAAGGAATGCAAACTCGATTTTAGAGACTAGTTCTACTGGGCGATTATATTAACGTCTATACTCAATTCTGTATAGTCGATTTGTACGAATACTAGCGTTTTCACCCGGGAGGGGGGGGTGTACATTATTTAGGCCTGTACCCGTAGTACAACCAGCACACGCTATCAACTCACAAGACCACTCCTCCCCACAGCAATAGCACTAAACCCCGCCACCCCGCCACCGCGTCACCACGCTCTCTAACTTCCCCTCCTACGCCTTCGCCTCCCACGCCGCCTGTCTCGTCACCACCACAGTCTTGATCCCGCTAGAGAGTCTGTTTGTCCGCTCGCTCGCCTCGACGTTTCTGCGTTCCTGTTCCTCACCCTTGGCGGGGGACGTGAGACCGCTTTTCGAGTGGCGCTGGCGCGGGTGGAGGTATCATGGTACATTACTGGCGTTGGTGGGGTTGCAGGCGCTGGTCAGTTCGGCTGTTTGGGGGGTAGGCACTGCGGTCGCGGTTGGGTTGGGGAGGGGCAGGTATCGGTGGGTTGCGGCAGGGGGAGGGCCGGTGATGTAAAGGGGATGTGTGTAATATCTTGTGTAACTATTCTCTAGGTTTCTTTGTTGGGCGGCATCACCGCAAAGATTGCATCATCCTTTTGCTTTTCCAAAAAACAACCCCGAGACGAAATCACAACGGCTTCTCTGGTTATAATATAACAAACCCCCCACAGCGTGACCACACACCTCATCTTATCCGCTTTAGTTATGTATATATCATTCAATGACCCATCCAGCCCATCGCCACTCATCATCCACTCCCGCCCAAACACCAAAACTGCGCAGAATAGAGGGCAAGAAGCATGGCTGGCTGGCCCCTTGTACACTGAACTCGGGCCCAACCGAAGTTTCTCCACCAGATTGAATATTTTACAGCAACTACAGTATTACCTTACGGGTGAAGTGTAGCAGCTCCGCCAACCAACCAACCGCCCCCGCGCGCGCGGGGAGGCAATGGGAAGCACAGCACCAGTATAATAAGTACGGTAACTAGTAGCGGAGAGCAGCGCTCTGCAAAGTCGCAGATCTGAGAATGGAGAGTGGGTGAGCACCACGCCAAAAAAAGAGAAAAAGACAGCGAATGTTTCATAAGATCATGACTTTGATGATGAACGTGAACTGGACCCGGTACCGATCAGGGATGAAAATCAGGTCATCCTGAGTCCACAGAGTCAGGAGGAGGCGGGTTAGATCGCTGGTGGTGAAGTTGTGTTTGGGTCGTCGTTTATTGACCACAGGACCTTCCACGGAGCCTTCAGCACCCAACATGTATTACCAGATTAGATCACATTGCTCCTGCGCCGCCAGCCTCCAAATTAGCTCTTCTAGTCGACCGTAACGTAGGGTGTCAGCTTTTGCAACAGGT
>NW_006913630.1:0-2892 GCF_000464535.1 Endocarpon pusillum Z07020
ACTTAATAATATCATATAATTAACTATATAAGGTTTGGTTTATATATCATTTATATTTAGATATTTATTAACACTTTAATCTTGTTCTCAATTTGTGATTATGCGAGAACTATCATTATTTCCGGCACCTGCCATCGGGCCTCCAATTGCTTGAAAGACACAAGACTGCGATTTGCATCTGGAGTAGCCTTAGCATCAATTTATTGACACAATGGGCTAATATAAGCCGGCTCATTGGCCTCAAGCTGATGGATGTTATGTATGGGGAGTTTTTGGGAGACCAACACGGTCGGTTTTGCCCCATTCGAGGGCGAATCCTTCGAACCAATTGCAACCCCGCCTTAGGCTGAGATAAGCATGACCTTGACGGCTAAAGTTGATTGCCGGTCTAGTGTGTCAGAATCGACATTATATGTGCAGGTCGCCCTGCCTAGAACATCGACCCTCCTACCTCAATCATTCTTCAACATGGGCTTACTACTATTCTTGCCGCTGGCTGTAGTAGCTATTTTCACCATCTACTGTATAGTTGCACACGTAAGACAGGCAGCGAAGGCAAAATTTTTCGGTTGCCAAACAGCACCACTCTTTCGATCTTGGGATGTATTTGGCGTGCAAAATTTCAAGATTGAGATGAATGGGATGAAGACAAACTGTTGAACTCAAAAATACAGTTTGCGCTATTTTGCTACGTGTGTCACCAGCGTTTTGTTACAGATTTGATACGCGTTTTGCATCAGCCACGCATGTATTTTTGGTATCTGCGTTTCGCGCTATTTCGCTTGATATAGCAACTTTGTACGTATAAATGCGCGCTCCTCGCACTGAATTAGATAGAACAACTTGCTATTTCCACACTGATCCATTGATTAGTCAGCACAGTTCAACAGTTATGAGCCCGGATTTCGCAGCATTTGCGTAAATCAACAAAAAACCAGCAAAAAATCACCCAATTGAACGAATTCAGAGCGCTTTTTCTCTATTTCAACTCCAATTGGACCACTTGACCCGCGTATTTCGACCTACACGCAGAAGACCGTTCTTGTTCTCGAGGGCCCCAAGGATTGGGACGATTGGTACGAAATCGTACGGAGAACTGCCCAAGTTCAGGGAATCTTCCACCTGGTCAATATCAATGCCGCTATAGCGCCAAAACCTCCCACAAGGCCAGAGAAACCCTCTTATCAGGACGTTAATCCTACAGCACTCTCTTACGCAGCATTGAACGACGGAGAGAAGGACCATTACAAGGTTCTTCAAACAGAATACCGAACAGATCTCGCTCGATACGATAAGGATCAAGCCGCCGTGCGAGATATCGTCTATCACATTCAAGATACTACTGCTCGTAGCCTTCTGACCTATATCCGCGGCCTGGATACCCCGTATGAGATTCTCCAAGCGCTAAAGAAGCGCCTGGCTCCTACGGATAGGGCTCGACGACTAGTACTCGCACGCGAATACCATGCGTTGAAAACGGCACCGAAATCGCAGTCTATCGACAGCTGGCTACAGCTATGGGAGACGAAATTCGCTGAAGCAGAAACGCTGCAGCTGGCAGAGATACAGGATAACAAGGCCCTATACGACTTTATCTTGGCTATCAAAAGCGTTGACGCAGCGTACGCTAATGCGTATCAAGTCTACGTGGATACCAAGTTACAGGAGGTGGGTGCAGCTATTCCAACTCTCTACGAAGCCGTTGAGCGATTTCGCAACAATTTACGCCTTAATAGGGCAGCTCCTAAGGCACATCAAACTCACACAGGATTTGCTGCAACTCTGCAGGGTGAAGAAGCTACAGATACTGCTGACTCAGCAGAAAAAGCGCGCCTTGAGGCGAAAAAACGCAGCAACTGCCTCTGTGGCGAAAATCACTATTTCTCTCAATGCTTCTATCTAATTGAGCAAATTAGGCCAAAGGGCTGGAGCCCTAATGACCAAATTCGGACGTCAATCGAAGAAAAACTGGCTAGAAACGCTAATTTGAGAAAGATAGTAGAATCAAAGCAAAAAAGAGCTGCTGAGAAGCAGCAGAAAGCAACTTCGGACGACTCAAAAAACGCCGCAGAGCGACGGCAGCCGTCAATAGCCGCGCTGAGTTCGTTCGCTCTTGACGCGGATAGCTATGAGCTTCGAGATATGTGGATTCTTGATTCTGGCGCTAATTCGCACGTTTGCAACGATCCAAAACGCTTCCAATTCGAGCGTACGGCTATAGAAGGAGAGCAATTGGTAGCAGGTAAATCTGTGTACCCAATTGAGGCGTTTGGCAGCGTTACGGGTACTATCAAGTCGCCAAACGGCCCTGCACAGATTCAGCTCCTTGACGTTGCGCTAGTGCCAGGATTCTTCACAAATACGGCTTCTCTACATCGATTTACGGCAAAAGGAGTCCATTGGGATACCCAGCAACAGCGTCTGCACGTTAACGGCGAAACTTTCTGCCAGAACGCGTAGGCAGCCATTGGGCCCTGGAGCACAACCCTTTGCCTCCGTCAGCAGAAAATAGCGCTATACTCAACTTTGCTTCGAGTAAGGACCCTCGAGAGGCTATAGAGGCCACAGCAGACCGCTGGCACGCCCTGCTAGGGCACCCAGGGGACGAGGCCATCACCCATCTACAGAAACACGTACTAGGAGCAGTTGTTACTGCCCCTGCTGTGCCAACGCCCTGCGAACCCTGTGCGTTAGGGAGGGCACACAAAATCATCTCTCAGCGCTCTGAGAAATCAGAGCCTGCCAGCAAGCCGTTAGAGCGCGTTGCGTACGATCTTATTCCTCTCGATATAGGCTATAACGGCGACAAATGGGTGAGCCACTTTTACTGCTTCGTGACTGGCATGGATTTCGTTTACACACACCGTCAAAAATCGCACGCAATTGACGTTA
>NW_006913631.1:0-34816 GCF_000464535.1 Endocarpon pusillum Z07020
TCTCTTTGCTATCTAGGCTATCTATACACATTAAGAAATATTAATCTGACGTACTATAAAGACGTATGATGTCCCTTAAAGTACTTTCCGCAATCAAATAAAGGGCTATACCCTAAAGGCTAAAGAACGTAATGCCTAACATAATTTAACCCTGACTAAAGAAGAAACGCTTGTATAATATATCCTTGACCTAGACTCATGAGGATTCCTGCCCTAGATTAATCACGTACAAGATATAGCTGACCTTCTGCGTAAGACGCGTCACGCGAAGCCTATTAGCAAGCAGTGACTATATAACTTTGTATAACGCTGCCCTAAGCTTAAGACACGTTTTTTGTATGTATATGACTTTCAGAGAGCTCTTTATAAAGACTTTGACTAGATAAATATGTAGTTCTAATTAGTAATTAATATATATATGTCTAAGATTACCCTGTAAGGCGCCTTCGCCTTATCTGTGTTTCGCTTGTATATTTGTTACCTACTTTTGTATAGTCACTCTTTTAATTATACTCTGAATATCTTAGAGGGTCTTAACCTTTACTGTTACTACTCCTCTGCTGTATTAAATACTCTGTACCCTCTTAGCTCCTCCTCTGCTATCTCTTTTGCGGTATAAAATTGCTCTAGGATCCCTGTGTAGATAAACCAGTAAGCCGTGTGCTTTGCGCATGCGGGTTAAGAGAGGATCTTGCTTATACGCTCTGTTCTGCAGGCAGCTAGCATGCCTACTCTGTTATATCTTAGGCAATGTAGCAGGATATAGCAAACTGTTTGCGTATACTAGCTGCAGGCGCAGGCAGGGTTAGTATCTAGTACTTAGATAGCTGCTAATTATGCGTTCAGGCCTATAACCTCTGACCGCATTAAGAATAGTACTGTTGCCTCTGCCTTTGTTAACCCTACATATAGCATACAAGTGTCCTGCTCCTAGGGAGTAGACCAGATTGTTGCTTATAGCCAGCCTCTCCTTCCCTGTAGTGTGGCTGCCTACTTCTTCTTTTACTCGAGATTACCCTATTTGGTAAGTAGGTTCCTTTTGTCAGGTGGTCTCCTTGGCCTAGGTGGTCGAGGGTCCTGGCCTCTGCCCTGCGGTGTTCAGCAAGCCTGCGTTACATATGTAGTTCGCCTGCGGCGCTGCCACTCTGCTATCCACTTGTGCATTTCTTAGATTCTCTGTTGCGCTTTAGCGGCGGCATTCTCTCTGCTGGTCCTTGGCCTGTAGCATGGCTGTGATAAGCGTGCGTTTCGCATGCGGTCTTATATGGCATTAGCTGTTCTAGCGATCTTCTTTTCTACCTAATAATCTTTTGTTTTGATTATATAGCGTTGCTTTATGCCTATAATGTAAATATTAATTAGTAGGATCTAGGTTTCCCTTTCTAGCGCTGCTTTAGGCGTTCACTTATATCCCTTTATAATATAGCAAAGGCAGCTGTTCTAGACCTTTTTAAATGGTTTAGTTACGGCTTTTACTAACGCTTCTCTTACGCCTTATATACTTAAACTCTATTTTTGTATGCTATATAATAGAGTAGGCTTAACTACTACTATATATAATAGCCGCGAGTTACGTATTAATAGTCCTTAAGTAAAAGTAGCTAGTCTTGCTAAGGCCTTAGAGGCTATAATATCTCTGTAAGTTATATATATTATATATTTATTTTAGGTAAGCCTAAGGTCTAGCTATACCTCTAGCACCTTGATTGCCTTATCCTTAACTGCTACTTAATAGCCACTTATCTAGACGGTTAATACAAGGTTCTCTTATACATAATACTTACTTTGTGTAAAGTATATTAACTAGTACTTATTAGAGACAAACTTAGCACTATATACTTTCGCCTAACATTAGTACTATGAATAAGTTAGAATTAGCTTATAATAATTTTATTATGCGCTTTTACTCTATATTACTAGGTAGATATTATCTATAAAGCTAAATTCTAGTATTCCTTTTTCTGAGTCTTAGAACTATTCTAGTAGGCCAGATATAAAGAATAGAAATAAGATTAGCAAAAGAGGAGAGCCTTGCAGAATGCCTGTATTAGTCTTAATCTAGTCGCTTTTATATCCTATATATATAATATATATGTGCCTTATATATAGAAAGTATGTAACTACTTAAATAAGTTAATCCAGGAGGCCTTTTTACTTAAGAATATCTAGCAGCTTATTATAAAGGACGTTATTAAAGGCCCCTAAGAGGTCTAGGTTTAGCATTAAGACTACACTCTCTGATTGTGCCTGTTATATAGTCTAAATACATAAGATTAGCAGGCCTATCACAGAAGCTGTAGATCTGTCCCTTCTTGCCCCTATCTAGGTCTAAGGGAGCAGAGAGTATTGTTCTGCTATGTTACTCAGGCAGGTTATAAGAATCTTCTTAATAATCTTTGCTAGCGTGTTTTTTAGGGCAATTAGCCTATAGCTGCTAGGCAGTGAGTAGTCCTTCTTGCCCTCTTTGCGCAGGACTATTATGATTAATTCCTTATACTGTGTTAGAAGTGTATTGCGTGCGAAGGCTATGTGAATACTATACACTAGTCTAGCTGCGATTTCTGGGGCAATTCCCTTGAGGACCTTGTTTAGAATACTATCCGGCCCTATAGCCTTCCCGCTTAGGAGCCTGTTAATTACCGCTAGTACTTCCTCTGCTGAGATGAAGCTATTAAGTGCTAATGCCTAGTTTGCCTAAGTCATATATATAAGCTATAAGGGGTTCGCAAGGCTTACTAAAGGTGCCGGGAAGAATTTCTCTGCTAGGATTTAGGCCCTTTTGTTGTCTAATATAGTTAGCTCGCCTCTCTTATTCCGCTATAGAGCAGGAATATAGGGGTCAGCGTACAGCTTTTCTGCTACTTGCTTACTTTACTAAGAGAGCCTCTAGAGCCTGTTATTCCTTTACTGTTTCTTAGCGTTAGTTAGGTTATTAATTAAGTGTCTTTAGTTTGCTTTTGATACCTGCTATATCTCCTTCTTTAGCTCCTTAAAAGAGCGTCTAAAGCTATAAAAGTCTCTTTGTTTGTAAGTAGTAATATATTTACATCTTATATGCTTTACACATACTAATAGCACGCTAGCTTCAGAAGACTAACTTAGGCATACCCTTAGGCTTAGTCTAGCTCTAGAGCAATATTATAGTAATAAGGTCTCTAAGGCTTCTTAGATGCTTTGTAGCAGGCTCTCTATCTGATCCTATTAAGTTTGGCGCAGTACTTTTATAAGGCCTTCTTTGTCTAGCTCTGTAAGTATAAATTACATATGTTTTGCTGATGATCCTTGTGGCGCTTAGATATCTAGATCTATCCTGATAAGGATATAGTCTTATAATAGGGCCTAGTGCTCTTCTAGGCTATAGAAGATTACTTAATCGCTTAGTATTTATGATGCGAATATAAGGTTAATTACTAAGCTATAGGTGCCCCTCCTTTAGGTTGTCTCCCTCCTTAGGGTTAGTAGTCTAAGGTTACAGCAGTTAGCTTTGTTTAGTAAGTAATTCGTACTCTATTTATATGTAGTATTAGTGCCTTCCTAAGCAGAGTAATAAGTATTAAAGTCTTCTAGTAATAAGACCTTTCCTTTAGCCTTACTAAGAGTGTAGGCTATATATCTTTATTTATGTATACATAGTTTGCTTACTCTTAGGTTATATACGTTCAGAATTATTAGCTTGCTCTTTTAAGTAGTTAAAGCCAGACTTGTTATCTTTAGGCTATACTGATTCTGCCTTTAGTTTCTTATACTTATTTCTTGCCTTATTATAAAGTATACCCTAGCTTTAGGGTAGGCTTTACAAGCTAGTTTATAAGGCTTAAAGTAGTAAGCAGACTAAGTATATTTATTAAAAATTAGCTTTTAAATTACTAGGACTTAAGGTTATATAAAGCTATTAAAGAGGGCGTAGCTCCCTTATAAATTGCTATTGCTATAGTTGTATTAGATGACTAAGAGCTTATAGCTTATCTAGGCTTAGGTTAGCGTTACTTATACTTGTAATTGTCATGCTTCTCGCTTATAATATAAATGCGTTATTCTGATTAACAGTAAGCCTTTGCTAGAAGGAGCTTCTTGCTGCTTACTTAATGTAGGTGGGTTGTTTAGCATAGCGTTAGTTATCATCTATGTCGAAGGACTAGGCTCTTGTCTATTTGTGTGAGATTAGCGTCCACTTATCACCCTGTGCTTGTTAGCCCAGGGCTAGCTGTTTTGTTTCTGCGCTTGTGCCGCGTGTTATAGCTATACGCATGCTATACGCCTGCGTGTACAGTACGATTCGTCTGTGCTGGATACCTTTGTGGTACGATTGGTAGGACGGGCATGCCCGGCTCTGCCATGCCCTGTGCTGCTTGCCACAGTTGGCACATGAGACTCTCTTAGTCATACACTCTGACGTGGCATGTTGACCCGCACATTACGCATAGCGCGCCTGCTTTCTACATGCGTATAAGGTGTGACCCCACTGCTGGCACTTGAAGCATTGTGTAATCTGAAGGGACTTTTTAAACAGCCGCGTTTTAAATAGCTGGGCATCCATGATTAGCCCTCTACAGAGTGCTATGCGTTGCATCTCTTCTGTCAGGAATCCCACTATCAGGGATCCCCTTGTCTTAATGCGCTCTTTATGTGCGTCTTGTATACATTGCGCAGGCGTTTTGTAAGAGTGGAGCTATCTAATTCTTATAATCTAGAGCCCTAGGGCGATGGATTCAGAGGCTTTATAGATAGCCTGCGCTAAAAACGTATTATTAGCCTCCTTTCCTGCTGCTACTAATACTGATAAAGGTACCCTTAGTATCTTGACTTAGTAGTCTTTCCTAAAGATCTTAAAGTCCTTAATAAAGGGAAGGGCTTGTGCCTTGTCCCTTGCGGCTTCTGTTAGTAAGGATATATTAATATTACTATTATATAGTATCTGAATTACTGCTACTCCTGGTATTGTTTTCTTGACTTCTTTAAGTATTTCCTTATTTGGTAACCCTTTTGTTTAAAGTGCTTAGACCCTGACTATATAATTAATAAGGGGGGTCGCAAGCAAACTGCTTATTAACTGCATCCCTGTTGTAGTAATGCTTGCTCAGGTCACGCCTTAGGATTAGGGATTAGGTGTGGCCTTAAGAGAGGTCTTTAGTAGCGCTTTAATGCAGTCGAGCCTTGCCTTGACCTCTTCCCCTGCGTTTTCTGTGCGCGTTCCCTGCGGTACACATTCGATAACTATGTTGAGCTACTTTATTAGCTCTCTTCCGCTTATTGGCACTCCGCCGTTGTTTTCCTCTTCTTTTTTGAGACCCTTAGTAATATCTATCAAGTCTTTCTTTATTTGTTGCTAATTGGCGTAGCTTTTCCTTTCCTGGTGTTCTTCTCCTTCTCTGTTCGTCTGTCCCCTTAGGGAGCATGCTTAACGCGTGCGAGCCGCACGCGTTTCGCTGCTGTCTCCCCGGATAGCTATAGCTTTACTCCGGCTCTATGAGCCTTGTTCTTATTGTTACTTGCTTGTTCGCTTCAGAAGATTTACTTTGTACTCGCTTAAGCCTCTTTAATATTATATATAATACAAAAAGAGTGCTTAAGAGGAGGAGAAGAGCAATAGACTAGTGCTAGCAGAAATTATTAATTATGTTACTTCTAAGCATACAAAGATAATATACAGAGGATGTAAAAGCTATAATATATCTCTATATATAAAAGGACCTTGTTTTAAGCTATATTATAATTAATAGCCAAATAATAGTTTGCTAGCGTTGCTTACTAATGCTTTTTACTTAATTTCTATTTAATTTCTGTATACTAAGTAATTTAATGCTAAAAGGAAGTAAATTTATTATTAGCGCGTAGAATATATACTTCTTAATATTAACTATCCTTTATCTATAAGCTTAGAGCTTATTACCTCTGCTCTCCTTAGGTATATTAAGATCAAGCTTACTTAGAAGATGCTCTATAACCTTATTAATAGCCTTTAGATACTATAAATATTATATCTTGTTGTTTTTTAGCAAATCCATCTTAATACTAACGTTAATACTAATATTCTTTTATTCTTTATTACTTAAACTAGCTAAATCTAAAAAACTCACGCTAGAACTTATTAATAGGTTCTATACATAATTAAATGCAGCATAATATATAAGCTAAGCATAAATTCGAGCCTAAATAAAGGTAAGTAATCAGGCATTCTTATTTCTAGCCTATAGAATAGAGCTACTTAGCAAGAGTAGCACTAATACTAGCGCTATAACAAATAAAACTAGGGTCTTTATATCTATATCTTAAGCCTTATTATCTGTATTTTTATAGATAAAAGTAGCTAATAAAGGACCTCTTAAGAGATTAATATTAAGCGTCATCCCTTAGCTAGCTACTATTAATAAAGCTATAATAATTATTAAAGGCTATAAAGTAATAAGAGGCTATTAATTCTGCTTCTTTTACTTCTTATAACCCTTAATTAACTAGGTTAATACCTCTAAAAGAGGATAATAAATATTAATAATAGAGTTATTCTTTATAGTATTTCTTTACTTATAAATATTAACTATATTAAGCTTTAAATAACTTATTTAAAAGAAATTATAATAATAATAGCTATTATTTAGATAGTTAGATTAATTATACTTGTGCTAACAACTAATCTTAATAGCTAGGTTTAGTATAATAGTATAGAAAGCCGCCTTAGCTACTTATTAATATGTTAAAGTACTCTCTTATAACTTCTTTAATTTTAAAGCAGTTTTAGTCTTATTATAAGCTTATTTATAAGAACTTATAGATGATAAGTCCTTCTTATTATATATAGAAATGCTATCTTTATTAGGCTAATCTTTAGCCTTAAAATTTATAATTAAAGTAATATATAAAGAAGCTTAAGATATATAATTATAAGTTATTTATAGCTTTGTTATTATTCTATTAACGTAATTTATATCTAGCTTATCTTTAATAATATAGAGTTAAGGCTTTTGCTAGCTTATCTTAATACTTACTTTAAAACTAAGGTATTTAGTATTCTTTTTCTGCTTATTAGCAGCTTTAGAGACATAATTTTAAGCTTCTAATTCAAAACGCTCGAAAATAAACCTCTCAGATTTAATAAAGGTATTATATATCCCTTTCTTGTCTAGCATAATGCTTAACTCTATAATATAGGACGAATCTCTAGCATCGCTCTTTGACGGAGTCTCCTGGATCTCCTTCTCGATCTCCTCTGGCTCAGCCTTATCCTGCGCGTTTTCTTCGTCTAGAAATTCAAGCTCTGAGGAGGGTGGAGCAGTTGATACATCCTCTTGACGGCGCAGAGAGATAGGCTGCGTTGATACAGCTCTTTTACGCCCTGCTGGCCCTGCTGGCCCTGCTGGCCGTGGAGACGCCTTTTCGGAGGATCTCTTAGNNNTGAGGACAGCAGCGGGTAGACTTTCTGATGCACAATCACCGCCACAAAGAGAAAGGTTAGAGCAAAGGGCAGTATGGAAAAGATGGCTTTTGACGGCTAGGTGGTAAATGGCCATCCTCTGCCCACACCGCAATTCTGCCCCGCGGCGCCAGCAATTCGAGGGTAGCGCCAAGGAATTGCAACACTTTCGCAATGTACAGTAGGTGTAGCAATGCTACCCATCGAAGTCCCTAGCAGGGCAGGGCAGGGCAACTATCAATTTCACTTGGTCCCGAAATCGCACCATCTTGAATACAAGATGCTCTTCAGTTAATTCCCCTATCGAGTACCTGCGACGGAAAGGAGATGTCAAGTCTGTAGGTGCAAGATTAAGGAGCACATCCAGAAGGGTATTAGATATTCCGCCCCCATGATCGCCCGCCCCTCTAATTGAAAGCTAAAAGCATTAACCCCTTGATGCCAAGCCGAACGCGGATTAGTATAGAGTTTGAGAGGAGGGTTGGTGAGTTAGGCAGGCTGATGGCTGATCACTGATCAGGCGTCCAGCCTCGGCGAGTCCATTCTTTGAAGCTGCTTTCACCGAGAACATTGCTGTCAACCACCATCTGTTCGCGAGGCAGAGTTGCTTCGACAACCGAATCGAATTTAAAATGCTGACAGTGCGTGATAATCGGCGGGGTCGGTCCAAATCGCCCGGCGGCAGGGAACGAAGTACCTCCAGGGACCAGAGAGACCATCCTCGTGATACGCGCGCCACATCTCCATCGCGAAAAGAGAGAAAGAAGTCCAGCCAGAAATACTCCGAATCCGAGTCAGAGGACGACAGACGCTCGAGAGAGAAGAAATCGTCCAAGAAGTATTATGAGTCCGACTCTGACGATGGCAAGAACAAACACAAGAAGAGCTCCAGAAAATATGACGACAGCGAAAGCGAGGAGTCAGACCGGGAGCGCAGAAAATCTAGATCAAAGAAATACTATGACTCGGATTCAGACACTCGAGGCAAATCACGCAGGGTCGAGAAACGAGCACCACGCAGGCATGACCCCCAGGAGTCAGAATCTGATCGTCGGAAAGAGAAGAGCAAGAAATCTTCGAGGAAATACTACGAATCCGACTCTTCGGAAGAACCACCAAGACATCGACACACTCATGCGCCAGAAGCACCAAAGGACAAGCTGCAAGACAAGCACCAGCACTTCGAAGACGGGTTTCATCCAAGTTATGCGCAACCTCAGCAGTATATGTATTCTCAGCCAGGTCAATACATGCAGCCAGCGCCAGCCGTACCTCCTCAGACAAGGCACATGAGCCTTGGGGACCCAAGACAAGGAGTAGACCCACGGCATGAGCAATGGAGAGAAGAGTGGGCAGCAGTGCCAGAGTGTGAAAGACCTGGATTCGTACCGCCAGCGAATGCTCTGCCAACATCGCCACCATTTTCCGCACCTGGCGCTTTCCCAATGCAGGGACATACAGATGTCCCTGATCATCAAAGAATCCATTCCATCAGCTCGCCAAGCGCAGTCAGTCCACCAATCGCAGGTAACTATATACAGCCACCACAATACCAGTATGCTGAGATCGACCCACACATCAAATACAAACCCAAGTCTGAGAAGACATACGTGCAAAATCCACAGCAGAACTATGGTGCTCCGCAGTATTCACAGTCTCCTCATCCTCAGTACGTGGAAGTCAAGCCAGGGACTGGTAGGGGTGAGAGGCAAGAGAAGAAGTACAGGCAGGAAGATGCTCCCTCGAAGAAAGAGCTAGCATCCCGTCTAGGCCGGCTTGCAATTTCAGGAGGTGCAGGACTAGGAGCAGGATTGGTAGCTGGCAACGTTCCTCATGGTGGTGGTGATGATAGTCGTCCACCTGCTTCTCCTCTCCTGGAAGCTTATCATGGCACCTACCAATCCATTTCACCCATGCCATCACCACTGATGCTCGGCAAAACCAAGCCTACCGATTCTGATTCCTCCGACCTCTCCGACCTCGACATATCTACGACCAAGACGAAATCATCCAAAAAGTCAAGCAAATCCAAGGACAAAGAGCAAGACATCGTGATTTCCCACAAACACCGCCCTTCAAATGCCTCCACCACCACTACCGGTGGGCTCGAAATCATAACAGCCACGCCTCGCACACCAAAACGCGTCTCCTTCTATGACCCTGTCCCAGACGCCCTGAAAATTGCCTCCGCCCTCTCCGGGACCCACCACGCACCAAACACCCGCCCTCTAATCTCCATCCTCCCGCACCTCTCAACAGAAGATATGCTGGCGCTCCGCGCCGAATACAAAAACCACGCCAAAGCCTCCGGAAAAGGAATCAACATGGCCAAGCACATCAAGATGCGTGTGCCCGGCAACCTAGGCAAAGCCACCTACGCCACCGCTTTAGGACGATGGGAATCCGAAGCGTACTGGGCCAATTCCTGGTACCAATCCGGCGGCAGCCGACGCGAACTCCTCATCGAATCATTGATGGGCCGCTCCAACTCCGACATGCGCGAGATCAAGAACTGTTTCCGCGACAAACGCTACGCAGACGATCTGGAGAAGTGCATGCGCGCCGAACTCAAGGCGGATAAATTCCGGCTCGCAATTCTATTGGCATTGGAGGAGAACCGCATGGCCGACTCGGCGGCGCTGGATCCCGAACTCATTGCCCACGACGTCAGGGATCTGTATCGAGCGCTGACCAGCCGCGACGGCGGCGAGACGGCCATGATCCAGATCATCGTGCTGCGATCGGATGCCCACCTCCGCGAAGTGCTCCGCGCATTCGAGAAGACCTTCCACCTCAACTTTGCACGCGAGATGATCTCGAAATCACGCAATCTGGTCGGCGAGACGCTCGCTCACATCTTGAACGGCGCGTTGAATCGTCCGATGCGCGATGCGTTGCTCTTGCATCAGGCTATGGCTGAGACGGCGCCCGGGAGGGAGAGGGCCGAGTTGCTGATCAGCAGGGCGGTCAGGCTGCATTGGGATCCGAGGCATATGGAGAGGGTGAAGCGCGTCTATGAGGAGAGGTATAGGGTTGAGGTGGGCGTGGCATTGAAGAGGGAGGTTTGGAGTTCGATGAAGACGATCGAGGGACGCGAGTGGGTTGAGTTTGTCGCCGGGTGTTTGGAGGTCGAGTTGGATAGCAGAGGAGGGCATGGGGATAAGAGGGCTAGTGGAGGAAGGGAGCTGGAGCGAGAGCGCGATCGTGAGAGGGGTGGTAGGGGTGAGAGAAGGTCAAGTGGTGGGAAGGAGCTCGATAGGGTACGGGAGAGGGATCGCGATAGAGAGACCACGCATGGCTATGGCTATGACTACGATGTCGAGGAGCGGAAGCCTCGCCACTGAGTGGTTTGCTTGGAGGTCTATCATCTTTCTTCCATACTCAAACGTACAACGGAAGCCCATCTCCCGCCTAGAGATGGTAATATCCATAATGACTATATCAGCTAGTTGCCGGATTGGGTAGCCAGGAGAAAAGGGAGTTGTGAGTAAACTCTACGAGTGCCATGACATTATGTAACCTCGAGCTGCTTTGCGGATCAGAACGTTCTCTGCATGCTGTGTCTGAATTATATGTCTGGAATGAGTGCGTGACGACGAGCTGGAAGGTGATCATATCTCCGACGTTATGGGGTGGAGAGGGTTGGTTTTCCTTTTGCGTCGGTCAGTCGACTATCTATCTACCTACCTAAATGATCTATCCATACATTTCATGTCATATCATATCCTGCCCATCCCTCTGTCCCTCTCTAGAAGACAAGGCCGTAGTATTCAAGCCTTCCTGCTGTCGAAAAGAGGAGAAGAGGAGAGAGAGTAAGAAGCCATCTAAGATTTCCACCCAGCGGGGGGCCACGGTTCAATCTGGCTGAAACGAGGCGAGCTCCAGCTCCAGCTCAGCTCTTTGCCGCAATAGTATATCCACGCCGCCTGTGGCTATGTTCGGCCACGGTGTATGTAAGTATGTACAGCGAGGATTCTCGTCACTATGCGATGCTATTGCAACCCGAACAGATTATGAGTTTCAAGTAAGAGTTTCAAGTAAGAGTAAGATATCAACAAGAGGAGGAAGAGGAAGAGGAAGAGGAAGGGGAAGCACACAACACACAAGCAAGCAAGCAAGGAATAAATAAAATAAATAATAACCAATCAGCAATATAGTACTTACCTGACAGCTACTAGTTAGCACTACTCCCTGCAGGACTCGCTCGTTGCACCCTATACGGTGAGGGTGCACGGAATCCTTATGCGTGAATGTGAATCGACCACCGCAGACTCCATACACTTCTTGTCAAGATGTATTGTCCGTCGTGTTGTCGACATTCTACGCTTTTGGGAACAGGGTGTATCAGTGGTCATGGTGTAGAGCGAAGTCTTTGACTCCGCTGCCACAACAGAGATGGTTAATGGCTCACAATTCGGAAGCTCTGGAGCTGTCTTGACCATCTGGTGCTGTCCCTGACTATCTGGTTAGCAAAGTGCCATCACTGGCGGACCTTTCGTGTCCTCCCGAGGCCAGGTCGATGCACCTAGGAGAATACAAACGACAGCGATCTCCAGCCGTGAACTCGGCAAATGATTCTTCCGGCAAGCGCCGTGTCAAACGTCGACCACCAGACGTTCGTCTCACAGAGGTCCCTGGCTCGCAATGCTCTTAGCATCTCGAATCGGCGTTTAGGAGACGATGGCGAGTCGAATCAATTCTGTACAATATCTGATGTTGTTCTGGCGCTCTTGATCGGCCTTCTGGGGAATCAAAGTCAAGACATTGACATAGAAGATGGCACTAGGACTCTGATAGAAGAGCTAAGTGAGTATTCGGCCCAGCTGAAGGTCAACGGGATGAGGCTTATTCGGAACGACCTCTCTGGCCAAGCCATCATCGCGACTGGGTTGGACTGCCACCTGAACTCCTTCTGAGTCGATGAGTCCTCTTGCTGACTTGAGCAGCACATCTCTTCCAACTGGTGCAGTCACAGAAACCTCGGCCAGCAAGCACACCAGCGGTGCCAGCGGACGACCCTCCTCTCCGGGAGAATATCAATATGAATAACAAATCGCTCCCAGAGCTGGAGAGTCAATAGCGGTGACAGGCATACGCCAGTTTCAACCGCCCGATAGTACGTGCTGACCTATCCACCAGCGCTTCTAGACTGTACCAACCTCTCAAGTTGTCCCATACCGAAGTAGCACTGATTGAAGGTCAGACAACCGTTATGAAAGAGGTTTCCAAAGCTTGCTCTGCTTGGAATGATGCATATTCCAGCCAAGCCAAATGCGAATCCTGAACATCAGTCTGGCCTTAATCTCTGCCATCAACCACTTAAACTCGTGCAGCAGCAAATACGAGATCGCTACCAGGGGCAGATTTCTCCTAGAAGCACATCAATACAATCCGCTGCATTAGTGTGGGAGGAGAACTTACTATCCCCTACAAATGCGGTCCTCCGGTCCCTCCGACTACCCATCTGAAAGATGCACGGGGTTCCCGCACACTTCCCAAGCTCCCAATCAGCGACCCTCGCCGCCTCCAGATGCAACATCTAGACGACGCAACCGGCAACTCAGACCGTGTGATGAACACGCCAGATGATTATCTCGCAGACTTTCATCCATTACCTAAAGTTCTGAAGGAGTATAGTAGCGGTGCTGGAGCTAGACTCTAATACGACGCCTTCCAAATCGGTGTCTGAGGGTACTCCATATGCCTTGCCATCTGGACCAAAAGGACAGGAGTGATGCGGCACGCCGTCCGCACAGAGCACAACCACTTATTATCCTAACAATCGGCATCATGCATGGCGGACCAAGCTCGAGCTAAGCGTTTCTTTACGAGAAGGAGATATGAGCGGAGAGTAAGTTGCGAAGAGGATGATAATTTGGGGAGCCGGGGGGGGGGCTTTTTACATGCTGAAAGGCTGCTTCAGGGACTGGTGTGAAAGGGGCTGGATACAGATGAGTTGAAAAAAGATATGGGATTGGGAGTTCGTTGCTTTTCAATATGGAGAATATGACAACTAGTTAGAATAGATGATTGCCAGTTTAAAAGGGAGACAGGTTAGGATGCTATTTTTATCCGTCCCATTTGATCTAGAAAGGAGAAACTACCGGTGTTCTGATACATATCCTTGTGACTAACTAGGAGAAAATCAGTGATCCTACAAGAGCTAAGAAAGTTTCGAGGTTAGTAAATCTTCTTTCTTGGGAACTTGTACTATGATGGCCTGCTCCCGCGGAAGTGGGAACAAGATCAAATAAGCAAGAGTTTCTACCCCCTGTTCGGATATGGAGGTCATAAGTTCCCGCGGTTCTTGCTGGATGTATGTCATCAAGATAGGAAGATGATAGAAGTAATGACGTGGACTACGCAAGAACATCACCGTCTAGGCTTCTGCTTTCTGCTTCTGCTTCTGCATCTCTAGGATCCTAGGCTGTGTAAATTGCTTTCATTGCTAGCACTGTGGTATCATTTGGCCCCCCCTGAGAAATGTACAAGTAAGACCGGAAAATTCTGCATATCAAGGGGGTGCGTTGTGTGGTGCGGAATGTGAGCTGTTGACGCGAACTGAAAATAAACCCCACAGCTCTCCATGCTCGTCATGTGTCAACTCCTATGGCTTGCCTGACTGAAATGAAAATCGAAGACGCATGAGGAGGCGCTCAAGGATGCCAAATATATTGAACCACCTAGACTCAGGCTTCGGTCAACGTGGTACTCCTTTCGAAAGGCCGTTCGAGGTCCTGCTGCCTGCGCCGGTACCGTTTGCGTTGATGCCTTGTCGATTCAAACGCGACGTTCTCCATCTTTCATACCAGATCTCTTTGCTTGCCTCCCTTAGCTCGGCTCTCCATTCACCGAAGCACGTCTCCTTCAACTTGGTAAAATCGCAATGCTCAGGATCGTATGGATCGGCAAATCCCCATGGAAACTTTCTTCCAACCCGTCCATCTTTAGATGCCAGACTGTATTCATCAGGTGACAGGATCGAATAGGGGAGATATGGCGGATCAATAAGACCTTCTTCAGATGTGCCACTAGTTGCCACAGATTTATATCGCTGGCTGCTGCGTCGTAGTGCGACTGGAGTGGGTTGATCCTGTGGAACAGTGTCTGAGTCTGAGGTATGTGGTGAGCCACGGCCATCCTCTGAATCTGGGCTGGTACTTTTATTCCTGGCATTCTCTTCGTCCTCATCGCGTTCGTCAAATTTTTCGACGATGGCATTGTCCTCTTCGTCGAACTCTTCCTCTTCGTCGAAGCTTAGCGCTTCCAATGGATCAAGACCCGCTATTTTCAGGCCATTGTGGACCATATCTTTCAGAACCGCCATATGAGCTGTAGTGATGGTGTCTGCTTTGCTGATGACTGGCACGACTGAGGTCTTTCCGCGCAGAGTACGCAGCACCTGAAGGTCGAAATCTTCGTCAAGAGCACCAATGATCCGCGCCGGCGTATTGCGGATCTTTCCAGTTTTCTCAATCGACGAATGCTGACGAGCGGCTTGTATATTCGCATCCAGACGAACAGGGTCTAGAATGAGAAAGACGCAGTGAATGTGAGTATCCTGTACACCAGGTGCACGCACGACCTTCATCTCCTCGGAAAAGGTGTCTTCAAACTTGCTCTCAATGAAAGTGCTCATCTCACGAAGCTGAAGATCCACCACATTCTTTTCCAGGCCCTGCGAGTCCCACAATGTCAAGCCGACACGTTCACCGTCGATCTCCGTTTCGAGGTAGTGATGCACAAAACTCTTATTGGTCTTGCCTGCGATTGGCGTTTCGAGGTTCTCACCCGGCCGGTTTAAGCGCTTCTTCGCGGCCAGTGATATGCGAAGGAAGTTGATGAAAGATGTTTTGCCAGAATTGCGAGCACCAACTACCAAGACACTGCACCCATGTCAGCTACATGAAGATTGACCACTTGAGTAACTCACTTGTATGGCGTTGGGTCTTTCCGTCTCCTGACTCTTCTCGGACTATCAATCGAGCTCACTGCGCTAGCAGCATAGCTATAACGACCACGGTGGGTTATACTTTCACTCCTGGTATATGGGTCGGGGCTCTGAGACACCCTAGGAATCGGAGGTACGGGCACAGTTCGAGTGGGAGCCTCCATTGACTGGTTCGTGTTCTTCCCAGCAGCTCTATCCGGCGTTGCACCCTCTCCAACAAAACTCTGCAGCTGAGGGGACGGGGTCAGCACAGGCAGCGTAGGCACGGCTCCAGGCATCAAGCTAGCTTCTTTCAACCGCCTCAACTCTTCCTCCCTTGCTTGTTCATGATGTTTCTTGGTAATCTTACCGCCCGAAGCTTTTCGATTCTGGATCGGTTCTTTGGACCTGGATCGATGCAGAAACCCGAAGGACGTTCTGCGATTGGGACTTTTGGAGTCGGGAGGAGAAGGTATTGGCAATGGCGATGCCTGGCGAGGAGGAGATGGGGAAGGCATTGCGAGGGAAGAGGAACTGGCTTCGGGGAAAGTGGTTCCTTCTAATCTTGTTCTGTTTCAGGTCGGGCCTGGTAAGGACTACCCGGCTATACCAGGGATATGGTTGACAACTATATAGAAACTCAGAAGTGTCAGTCGCGCAGGCTTGTGGCATTTTATCTTACAGCTCGATTATGAGCGCCTTGTACTTGATGCCACGAATAGGGAGCAGCTACTCACTTGACACTTCTGTATGGACAGTAAGATGACTGTGACGGGGCATCAGATCATGTGTTGCTCAGAGCTCAAACGATGAATAAGTGTTACTCGGTACTATCGGGTTGAGTGATAGAAATTATTGGGATTTTCTCAGGGATTGCGTGCAGGGCAAATAGAGTTGGCGATAACGCGGCCAGCTGCAAACAATCTCGAGGCTGAACTGAAGGAGATCAGCTCACTCAACCTAGGCGTGAATAATGGAACGTGCTGAACAATGGAGAGAAGGTGAGGAATCGACGTTTGATTCTGGTCGCACAACAGTGGAGCTGCTGCGAGTCAGCAATACATAATAATGGTAACATGCCCAACACCAGGGACTGGGAGATCAGTTAATGTCCGGAAGTGACTAAACTCAGGGGTCAGAACACTGATTGGCCCGTCTCTGCATTGAGTGACTAGTTGTCTGTAAGTGCAAGGTTCACCATCTCCAAGTCTACCAATATCATTCCACGTTGCTTAACTTGAAACGCTACTCTGCACTTTTACCATATTTGGCGCCCGACTTGAACACCAATAAAAGCGTAATGGTTATCACAGATACGACGACGTGATGATCTATCCAGTGCCCCTACTCCGTACAAGTCACTCATAACAAACACGCAAATGGCCGCCCCACACAACCAGAAAATCTATGCTCATGGAGTTAGGAAAGGTCGTACCCAATTGTCGTTCTTGACACCACTCATGTTCTCGCGATCCAACCGCTTATCCATCGGTCCTGTCGGTCCTCCAACATACCTCTTCTGTCCAAAAATCTCAAATTGGCCCTCTGAGCCTTTGGGCGGCGCGTCATCTCCCCATCGTCCAAGAAAATAGAGCCAGTTAACCGGGAAGCCCGGATCATACGGGGAGAACTTCTGAGAGACGCGGTCATATCGGTACGAGTATGTGCTCAGTACGGGATCCCATAATTTGCCGCGATCGCAATGATCCTCGACCAGGCCGCCTGGAAGGTTTAGTCTCGGTATTGTATGGTCATGAGTGCTACGAAAGTCAGTAAGCCATCATTCATAGATTATCTTCGCGCTTTACCCAGTCGTCGCATATACAGCATGTGACCCCTCTGAAATATAGGCAACAGGCCTGATGCCATTCTTCTCCACCGCTTTGTACGTGAATGACTGCGAAGAAGCGTGCTGAGAAAAGTAGACGGCTTGTGGCACTCCATTTTGAAAACGGATCATATTGTGCTCCCAATCTCCAACATGGCTTCCAAATTCCTGTCCCAAGACAGTGTTGCCTCGGTTGAAGGCAAAGAAGTAAAAATAAAATGCGTCCAAGTTGCCGTTACCCTTGTCCACTGTCACAATGGCGGCAGTAGTGGCACCATTGGTCTTTCGGTTCCCATCTGGGGTCACCCCTTCGAACCATTTGGGATACGCTGGGATGCCTTCCCGCGAAGTTAGCCAGATGTCCTTACCACCTTGCGCATTGAGTTGATCCAGATTATTCAAGGTCAGTGGAGACGGGGCTTGGGCAACGGGGGCGCCATTGATCTTTGGGATGGTGTTGGCA
This sequence comes from Endocarpon pusillum Z07020, assembly GCF_000464535.1. Taxonomy (NCBI): domain Eukaryota; kingdom Fungi; phylum Ascomycota; class Eurotiomycetes; order Verrucariales; family Verrucariaceae; genus Endocarpon; species Endocarpon pusillum. The sequence goes on from NW_006913631.1 coordinate 17,630, forward strand.
ACTTGGCTTGCGATGTCGGACGGCATGTACCGCTCCGAGCCTGAGAGCCACACGAGTGGTGCTGGCCAATTCAGTATACGTAGGAATGATCGATTGGTGTACTAGACAAACCGTAATCGCGTACATAGACTGGCAGCTCAGATGTACTCTGCTGGATCGCAGATGCAGGAACACCTCCATCCGCTCCATCACCAACTGTGTTGTTTGGTGGTTGCGATTGTCGAGGGTCTACTGGGGCAGTCATAGCAAAATGAGGGAAGGAAAGAATAGACAGGAAGGACAGGAGGTGGGACAATATATACAAGAGGACGACCGCCATGATGGCTGATGATGCCTGCAGGATGCCTGATGGCTGATGATAGCTGAGTGGTGTGATGCTATTATACTTTGAAAAAGACCGCACGAGGCTAGAAGAGAGACGCACGAAATGGTCAACAGAGCAGAGAGTAGCATCCATGTACAACGAAACCATGCCACATACTCGGTGCTGCCGAGAAATGAGTTCTAGTGTCCAATGAAGATAATTGCAAGAGTAAGAATGACCAATGAATCCACAGGAGATAAGGTTCAAAAGTGGGTAGGGATGCTGAAAAACTCTAATCAACGAACCGGATCCACGAGATCTGTACATCATTACTCTGTACCAGGGACGGTTTGATGTCAGACTAGAACTCACTTTTCGGCGGCACCAAGTAGGAGAACATACTAACTCGGTCACCAACCTGGACTCGCTCGTCAAGACATCGACATGTCCATCTCGCAATGTGCAATGTGCGGAGATTGTCATCGGACGGTGGACGCTCTCCACAGCCACTACTCCGGCATGGGCATGCATTGTCAAATCACCCGTTGCAGGCATTCGAGCGGGCAAGGGGGTCAGCCGATGCATTGATGAAGCATTTCGCCAATCGGTAAGCGGAGAGAGCGGGAGGGGGCTGCCTGAAGACCTCAGGCGCGCAGAGAGCTGAACAGGGGGAAGACACTGCATGGGCGGTCAAGGCAGCACGGTACCACGTTCAGGCATCTTCAGATATCCATGGCTCAGGCATCTATCTGGCAGCTGTCATGTCGTTGACATGATGCACAAAAGGCCGGAGTGATCAATGCCGTTTTTGACTACCAGAAAGACGGTTGCCGATGCTATGCCTCGGTTAAATATTGGATGGACATCTTCTCCCCACATCGTTACCTAGGATTGTATCAACACATTTGTCCTCGGCTCCGATGTCAGACGAACACAAATCCCTTGGCCGGCGATTTAGCTCCAAATTCTCGAGCTGCTGCCAACCATGGATAGAGCCGAGAACATGTGGGCGGGATGATCCTCCTGTCTCGTGAATAATAATGCTGTTCCTGGCAGGTCGGCCAGCAACCCTATTCCCAGGGTCCTTCGGTCGCAAGAATGCCACAATGGAGCATTCTACTCCCCAGGTCAGATGACAAAATTCTGCAGAGTTCAAAAATTGGTGCGCGGTTGGTGTGGAGGAGCATACCACGGTTTGCTCTATAAAAAGTCAATGTTTCACTCAATGAAAGGGATGTCAAGGAAGACTTATTGTGGTATTCATTGAGTGCATTCAATCAACTTCTTGAGCCTACTGTGCATTGCGAAAGTGTTGCGAACCCTTGGCGTTAAGCATCGGCACATTTGTCCTTGGCTCTCAAACTACAGTGGTACCCACAATTCTGTAGAATTCTTAACAAATCCAGAAAATCACTTTTCTTTCCCGCAGATTTAGGACTGTTGACGCATAAGAAATCAGCTTAAACTAAGTCTCCTAGGCTACAGCTACAGAATAATATAGGTTTCAAGGCTTCTTACGGCGTAATGAAGAATTCACTATAAAGTGGTTGAGCTGCAGCAGCAGATTTTGGGCCGCTAAGGATTCGCAACACTTTTTGACGAACTGTGCTGACTAATCAATGGATCAGTGTGGAAATAGCAAGTTGTTCTATCTAATTCAGTGCGAAAGCAGCGCGTACTTATACATACAAAGTTGCTATATCAAGCGCAATAGCGCGAAACGCAGATACCAAAAATACATATGTGGCTGATGCAAAATGCGTATCAAATCTGTAACAAAACGCTGGTGACACACGTAGCAAAATAGCGCGAACTGTATTTTTGAGTTCAACACTTTTGGACCGCACAGTATGAAGGACGAAGTGAGTGCTGATGATGTCTCAATACAAAGAACTCTGATCCATCACCACGATTCCACTTTCAGGAAGGGTTGATCAATCAACGAGCATTTTCTACGTATCATCACTTCGGCACTGCGTGCGCACTTGTTGCCCAATTGGCAGATAGACTGAATGGCTCCAGCCTTCCCCAAGGCTGTTCTGTCTGCCCATTACGTTTGTGCACATTTACAGCCTTGCAATGGCTTCATACCAGTGGGGCACCACTTGGAGGGGTATTTGGCAACAGAGGAGTTATGCGAGCACTCGCATAACCTCAGGCAGCGAAACTATCCTCCGACTTAAACAGCACTTTCAGCAATGCGCAAAAGGAGAACTCATAAATGCTAACTTACATCAAACAGCGTCTTCTCATTCAGCTTGGGCCACTTGAGAAACCTCTTCGATAGCTGGTTATAGCGATTTGGATAATTATATCCTTGATTCGGGTTCGAACTATCTCAACGTACGTGATCATCTAAATTGTGTACCTACGTAAGAGTCTTATCAGACTTCAGGATGACAGCAGAAGTGATACTAAGCCCAATCCAGGCCAAAGGCAGCTCTGGGGACGATTCCCATACCCTTACCGACATAGTGTGCGTGCATGGTCTCGGAGGTGACCCATATCGCACATGGGTTGCACTGGGGACTTCCACCTTCTGGCCGCAGACTCTTCTTTCTGAGGACGTCCCAGGACTTAGGATTCTTACCTTCGGGTATCAGGCTCAAGCAACGCACTTCACGACCGAGGTCATTTCTCAAAGAGCAGAAAATCTGCTCAGAGAGCTGGTGGAGCGGCGCGATTCGGATCAAAAGGTCAGCATAACACCATGCTCGTTAACTTTTATAGTCTTGTTCGAGGCATTTTGCTGGTCTTCATGGCCTTGGGTGTTGATTTGCACCAGAAACGATTTTGAATCTCCGACACTCTAACTGTCCCCCACGTCCCATCTTATTGAATGGTCCTTATTTTGACCTCGTCTGCAAGACGTAGAACCTGGAAAGCTAAGCAATCTAGCAAGATCGGTCGAGAACTCATATTCATCGCCCATAGTTCGGGTGGGATCATCGTAAAACAGGCGCTACTCATTGCCTTAAACAGCTCCAATAACACTTATCGGGAGATCCTACATTCCACCTTGGGAGCCGTTTTTCTCAGTACGCCTCATAGCACCCGAGCTGAAGACATAAGAAAGGTACTCCAGTACGCTATATTTGCGGGAGGCATTCGAGTGGAATCGGATATTCCAGGGCTCCTGCGCAAGTCGGTTGCCTCGTGGCAAGCTATTCAGCAGACCTTCGAGGAGTTGCACTCACGAAAACTGCTCAATATCCAGGTTGCATCGTTCTTTGAAGAACTTCCTGTTCCTGGCTTTGGCCTGGTAATCGACAGCAAACCTCCAGAGCTTGGCGTATCTGACTGGTACAGGTTGTCGACGAACCATCAGCGGTGCCCGGGCACTTTTCTTGTGTACCCTTGTACGCAGACCACGAGGTAAAGAGAATCTCACAAAGTCTTCTGTATCCGCAGTCTTACGATAATCGAAGACAATTTGCAAATTTGCCAGCTCCACCGAACCAAAATACCAGCGAGTATTGGGAGAACTGAAGAAGATCCTTCGCCGGAAGGTTGAGGAACCAAGAGCACTCAACCGGCAAGAACAAGGTCAGTCCCCGTTTTCGTCAGACTGTAATGGGTAATTTTGATGACCACTGATTAGAGTTCCTGGCACGGCTCAGAATTGACAACGGGAGCCATATCGCCAATCCCGCTTATGAAGGTACCTGCAATTGGATTTTTGAGCACAGAGAATTTGTGTCCTGGTTGGAACAGGATCATTCATCTTTCCTGTGGCTGAAGGGCACTCCTGGGTCAGGCAAATCGACACTCGTGAAACATATTACTCAAGAATTGAAACAAAGGTGTTTGAGTTCGAACGCCATCACAGCCTCATACTTCTTCCATTACTCCAGAGATATCCCTGGCAGATCGGCTAGGGAATTGTTTCAGTCTTTACTCTTTCAGCTGCTATCACAGATTCCAAGTGTGATGTCTGACTACGTTCCCCGGTTCCAGCAGGGATGGGAACGTTACAGCAAGCTTGGCGGGAGTGGCGAGCAGCGCGAGCAGTGGCTAGCGAACAACCTAGAGGATCTTTTGGAGAGATCTATATCGAAAATATCCGACAGTCACAAGCTTTTTTTTTTCATTGATGGCCTTGATGAATGCTCAGGAGAGGAAGCTGTCCGAGTGTTAGCTCTTTTCTCATCGATTCATTCAAAGGCGTTGGGAAATGTAGTCAGATTGTGCGTCTCCAGTCGGCCTCGTGCTAATATTGAGCCTTTCTGCTTTGCACAGCATCGGAAGATATTCCTTCCCAATGAAAATTGCCAAGACATCCAGCGATTCACGCAACTGAAATTAGAGCGACAGCTACGACTCTCCATTCGAAACCCTTACATCTTGGAATCGTTAGTCAAGAGAGCGTCAGGAGTGTTTCTCTGGGTGAGCCTGGCATTGGACATTCTCGCTCATGGCAGTGATACGGGTGAAATATCAGAACAAACGCTATGGGCGATTCCTAGTGGTTTGGACGATGTCTACTGTACGATTCTGGACCGACACATCCAAAATGAACGAGACTCAGACGGCCTTGTCAGAAGAATTCTCACATGGATCACCTTCGCCAGACGACCACTTTTGGTTGAGGAACTGCAAGAAGCGTTACAGTTTGGTGCGTTGCCACGTTTTGCTTCTGGCGCTCTACCAAAGTCTCTAGTTTCGGTATCCAAAGCCGATAAGGCACGGGTTATCACAGAGCTTTGCTGGGGCTTTGTCGAAACCAGAGAGTACCAGAAGCTAGGAACGATCTCGGAGCTCGGGATGGATGGCGAAACGTCCTACCTTGTGCTGCGGTTGGCCCATCAGTCTGCTCGCGACTTTCTGCAGAATGCCAATTGGTCCAAGGCAATGGGGACTAGCTCTAAGGCAGCTTCGGAACACGACTACCTCAAGTGTCCTGACTTGTACATCGCAGACATATGCCTTCAGTATCTCTACTTCCACGCAGAGGCAAGTTCCACGGCTAGATTCGTGGTCCAGCAACGTTCAAAATATCTATTGCTGCCGTACGCCACGATGTACTGGCCAGAACATGCAAAATTGGCTGATCGACCAAGTTCCTCTTATCAACTTCTGCTCCGAAACTTGCGTTGGCCATCGACTAGAATCATCAGCCACTGGTCGCTACTTTATCAACAAAGGTCCAACGACAACGCGATCTCTGCCGGCGGAGGATGGACAGTCGAACACGCTGCTGCCGCTTTCGGACTCTACAATTTGGCCTTGGCTATGCACAAAGTTGATAGGTCTATCAATGTGAATTGGGATGTTAGGGATGCTGCTGGCCGCACACCGCTATCATGGGCTGCCGAAAAAGGGCACTTGGCGGTTGTACGACTGCTACTCCTGAAAGGAGCCAGCCTCAGCACGAGGGACAATCGTCATGGCCTTTCGCCTTTGCATTGGGCAGCATTACAAGGTCATCAGATGATGGTTGAACTACTCCTCGAAGCAGGAGCTGACGTTGATGACCGTATTGGTGGGAGCACACCACTTGCGATTGCCGCCGCGAGAGGTCATCAGACAGTGGTGAAGGTTCTACTTGAGAATGGGGCGGATCCCAACCTGATTGACATGCACTATGGGCAAGTACCTCTCCATCTTGCTGCTGCTCGCGGCAACGCCCTCATGGTCTCACATCTCCTCGCTCACGGTGCCAATCCTAATATTCTCGATCGCTTCTCAAAGCGAACTCCATTATACTACGCCACCATCAGAAGCCACCAAGAGATAGTAGGGCTTCTATTAGATCATGCGGTTGGTGTACCGTGCTCCGAAGTGGAAACCTTGACAGGAAGTGTGACCACATGGGCGGATCGAGTGATCTATGCATTATTGAGAGCACCTGGGGGTCTGCCATTGTGCTGTCCTCGAAGTCCGGATGCTGCTCCTGGGTCCGGTGCATCGCCTCCAGATAGAGGCAGTGAGCCAATAAGTAGGGCAGCTAAAGAGTCTCAAAAGACACCTCCCAAAAGGGGGCGCGACGGTCAAGCTTCCGGAGGAGGCGATGAGAATGGCGGATCTGGTGACGATCCTAATAAACACCCAGCTCTGGACCTCGCTCCTCCTTCTACCGGCAGGCCCACGTTGAGATTGGCTTGTCCATACTTCAAATACGATCCTGGAAGATACGGCGCACAGAAGACATGCCGGGGACCTGATGGGTGGCCAGACGTCCGCCGTCTAAAGTATGAGCCACTGTCTTAGACTTCATGATACATGTGTCGCTGACTCGGAAATAGGCAGCACCTGTACGGTAGGCATTTTGCTATAGTTTGCCGGCGATGTCGGCAAATCTTCCAAAGCGACCAAGGCCTCTCCGAGCACGCCACGGCTGAGCGAGCCTGTCCTGTGCAGCGTGAAAGAAATTATGCAGACGGTTTTGATGAGGACCAGAAATCCCTGCTCAAGTCTCGCACTAGAAAAAGGAAGTCTGGGGACGAACTTGAGTACTGGAAAGACGTCTATCAAATCTTGTTCCCCGAGATTGAAACCAATCATATACCGTCTCCCTGTAAGTACAACTTTCAAGCCTCAAAAGGCCAGATGAGCGGAAGTCTGACACTACCCTAGTCTACACGGATGAGAGCATAGACTATGCGTCTTACAACGAATCATGTGCCTACACGCGGCTACATGATGCTGAGCTCCAGGCTCAGCTCCTTGAGATGGTCCACGACCCGACGCTTGTGAACCCCATTTTGAACTTAATCAATAGCCACCAGTCCGCTGTCATCAGACCACGGAGTAATGGCTCTTCGTCAACGAGACCAGATCCAGCATCGACTCCCCAACGACAACCCAGGCAAGATGATGAGCTTGCCGCTATTTCTCAGTATCAACCAATAGTCTTTGGTGATGATGTATTCGGCTATGATGGATCTCCATTCTCTTTGCTTAATCGAGAATCCCGGATTCCCCAGCCGTACCCGCATGCACCGGATTCAGGTTTCTTTTCTGGAACCCCTTCTGTAAATCAGCCTGATACTTATCCCTTGCCTCTGCAATCAGCTGACATTGCATATGCTCCCGGCCATCTTACTTCCCATGACCCAAGGGACGTCAGAAGAGCTCCGGTGGCAGACATGGTCACGACGGTGGTGAACCCTGGTTTGATCTCTCAAATACCCAGCCCAAATCGGGACGATGTTTTGGTAGATACTGGCGGTGACTCTCAGCCCCTCTCGTGGGAAGATGAACAGGATCATACCTTACGAGCCGGTCCAGGACAGGTGCCAAATACACAAACAATGGACCCCAATGAACAGCTTCCTCTGACACACCCATTCACCGAGATGGATGGGTAAAACCGGATCAAGCAAGAACAGTATGGAGGCGGACATGATGGAAAAGTGTGGAAGAAGTTGTCTTTGTGATTAGTCCTAGGACTAATCGGTCCGCGCTCATCATTTAGTTTTGCAGTCTCAATTATCAATGCAAGGGGCTTATAGCCATCATTCCATTCAATTTATGCTAATGCGTACGGCGGGCGACCAGCTACGGCACGAGTCATATACTGACGGAAGCGGAAAGCCGCTGCGAAAGAACAAGTTCAAGCATACGACATACCATCAAAAGGACCTTACAGAAGGGGGACTGGACTACGCAACCTTTGCTATAAAAGATTGGAAGTTCGATGTGGCCTAGCGGTTGAATAATGCAGTGTCTGACAGTGGAAAATGGGTGAAACTAGGCCATTGCCAGAGACAGCCATACCAGCCGCAATCACGATTTCCGAGAGTGATGGTCAAGTGCTTGTCTCCTGTGCAGCATGATGGCCAACAGCTCAAGTTTCTCTTCAGATCACCTCTAAACCGCAGGCAGCCACCAAGAAGAAGTAACCATGTAAATCGATAGCCTAATCGGGCGACGTGCACGGTTCATTGACTGATTTCGTTCCAAGCTCCTCGATATAACCCGTCATCCTTGTGTGAGAGCGCTACGCCAGCTCATTCAACTCAGCCCACAGAGGGTCCATTTTGTAGGCATCATTCTCTGTAACCAATTCCTGATTCCGCCTCCCACCTGAGCCCGCAGTACAGGGATCGCAATTCCGTGAGTATCGATTGGCTGCCTTTTCAATTTCCGCAGTCGGTGAGGGCGATAGGTGATTTGAAACCCGCTCCACGACCGTGGAGTGACTGGCTAGGTAGTGCGAGAGCATTGGGGCTTGATTCTTCGGAAAGGAGGTATTGCTGCGGCTGAGAATTAAAATTTGTGCAGGCGGGATCGTGGAAACGAGAGTTCGCTATGTGGTTTCGAGCCGCGTCTGGAAAATCATACCGGTACAATCCTCGTAGGATTTCTTCAACTCTTTCTGATGCAAGTTCCTTCATGTTTCTAGGACAGAGTGAGCTATTGAGACCCTAACCCAAGACCACCAAATCCTCACCTGTAGACAAGCTTGTGGACGATTATAGAGTAAGATGTGCAATAGTAACGAGAGCTTCAAGACCTCGAAGTAATTCCTGGTGATCGCTTTTAAGGCTAATTCGAAGACTGGGGATGAGACTTGATCATGTTATATCTGGCCCACTCATGTTGACTTCTCTGCCAAACATGGCGTAGAGTAGTTTTGCACCAACGTGCAATACTCCGATTCCTCGTGTAGTATCGTGCAACGCCCTCAGTTCGCGTTGCCGTGTTATAACAAAACTGATGCGGAAACGGAACAGAGATGTGGCATTGGCAGATGTAAGTTGTATATTTCTGCCTAGGCATTGTACTTAGCATTGACAACGTTTCCAAATACATTAAACACGCACTCGCAGCGCGTGCTCTTCCTGGGTCAGCATTAAGGAGAGGCGATTATTGAGCATTTCTGCTCCTTTGACCCTTTGTATGATGCCATCCATTCTTCAGGAATCAGAAGTGATAATCCTAAGAGAGTCTCCTTGGTCTTCATGGAGGCGAGGCTTAGGGTTGTGATCAGAAGCTTCAATGGGTCTGACGGAATTTGAGAGGAGTTGGGTCAGGCCAATCGCAAAGGAAGTGAAGTCTGAAGTAAGTGGAGAACACGTCGGGAATTTCGGAGTTGAAGGATACTGAATGTAGCCAGTGCAAGGCTCAAACACGCGGCGCCAGCAACTCCGCACAGCCTCCAAATATTTACTACATAACCTTGGAGGATCACGAGGCTAAGTCTGCATTTTTTGTAATAGAAGTGATCGACCTGCGGCTTAAGATTAGGGGAAACACAAGGACACAAGAGCTCTAAGCTTCAGATGTCCTGTGAGAGTGAATGCCTTTCTCCAGAGGGAAATCCATTCCAAGGGTAGTGCATTGCCAGAACTATGCTCCGTGACACCTAATTAGGCAAAAGCTCCACAAAACCGGCTCCGTCTTCGCCTCCTCCGCTATTCTCATCACCTCCTCAAGACATCGAAAAGCCTGCCATACCGTACAAGCAGGGTCAGAAACTTACTATCTTCCGCCACAACTCACCACCGCCACTTGGCCGACCATATCCTAATTCTCGTGCCTTGACTCCAAGAAAGACTCTGAAAGGATTGACTCAATTGGAATATTGCCTCTCCGCTTCCCCTTTGGAAGGAACTACCAAGAGTCAGGAAACCTCGTCTTTCGTTATCACCAAAGAGCTTGCTCTCTGTGATGGTCGTGGCGCTCAATTCATTCTAGTCGACAACGGGTGGGTGACAAAGATATACGATCCTCTGTATTATCCGACCTACCATAAAGACACCTCCATCAGAGCGGACGTTGTCGAATGGGCTGAGTGTGACTACAGCAGGGAAGGCGCTGCTTATGAGGAATTAACAGGACGGTTTGGGGGGACAGTAATCCCAAAGTATCACCGGTTCATGGACATGTGAAATGCCAGTTGATACGACATCTGGGGTCACCATGAGACCGGTTCGACTTATACTGATGGAGTTTATCGAAGGAGTCACCATGTTTGAATTAGACCCTGATAAGCTTTCCGAGCAGCAAAGCACAAATATTATGGTCAAGGCCATTGACGGATACGCTGCTCTGCAACATCATGGCGTCAACCACGGAGATTTTTCTCCGCGAAATGTCCTCTGTAGCGGCAACGATCTAGGAAGCGTTACGTTGCGAGTAGTGCTTTTTGATTTCAACAACTCGATCGTACTGCGACTTGCAAACTTGCGAAGAACCCCTCCCAAGCTTCCTGTCTCGCCAATAGTTGGTTACTGGAGGGGCGGCCCTCCTGAATTTAGTCCCGGATGGATCCCTTATCCTCCTGGAGAATGGCTCTGGAAGCAATGGGGAGATTCACCGTCTTAGCAGCCTGTCATTCGTGGGAAGGAAGTGCCGCCATTACGTCCACAACCTAGTCAAGCGAGATGATCAATTAGAGTTTGTGGTTCTCATATATGAGAGAGACGTTTTCGCCATTTCTGGTGCCAATATTTGGCACGGGTTATCCTTGATATGAGATGTGATGAGTCTGCTATCGCGCTTTCAAGTAGTGCAAGACAACGCCGGGGAAGAGGGGCCACAAGATTGACGCGTGCAAGGATGATTTGCCAGCACGGAGTTCTCGTCTGAGCAGTTCCTCAATGTGTGCTGCCTTGTCACATATATGATAAAGGCTGCTGATACTATATTAGGGTTCGAAGTCAACGGGAGCTCTCAGGGTATTTTGGGTACGATAGCCGAGATCTTAAAAATATACCCACGAAGGCGAAGGAATCTGAGTACCAAAACGCTCGGGATTTGTTGTAAAACTTGCACTTTTGTCTTCCATGTGTATCCACCTTTCTGGCGTAAAATGACCCAATTTATCATTGGCTGACAGTGGCGGCAAGTGAGTCGATGATAAATTGGGTCATTTTATGCCAGAAAGGTGGATAGGCGTACACTGCCGTGATAGGAGCACGCTTCTTGAACCAGAAGATTAAAAGTGGCATCCATCTTCTACAATTTCTGAAGTTCAACATCAATTTGAAGCTTTACCACGTCCGTTTGGCTCGGTGAGTGGGTTTACGTTGGTAAGCGTCGGATTCAATGGTTCCCATGTGTTGATAGAGATTTAATTAACGGGCCTTGGATGTATTCCCCCAATTTTTGTTATCGTCCTCGGCGCTGCTATCCTCATGATCAGCCCTCCTCTAATATGCCTCGGAGTGTTCAAGCTTCTGCATTGAAGCAGAATCATACCTGCCATTAAGGATAAAACTCGAAAAGAAGCGGACAAAGAAGTGGATTGGCTTCATCGCTGTTGCAATCAGTTCCTCATTCAACCCTACCAAATTTTCAAGCCACCAATCTTGGACTCTACAAAATATTCATCAAACCAACAGGGAGATGGGTCGAATTTCCGGAATCAAGCAATACTTGTTTGGATAATGCAACGTTTGAATATTAGAAATATTAGAAATATGCTCTGCAACCCAGAATGCCAAGCCATTATGTTGCAAATGGGCGTGTGTTGCACATGTCGCACATGTCAGCTAGCCACGTTAGTAGGTTTAGAGCACTACTAATTCCGCTTAAATCCTTTTCTAGCAACTGAACAACAACAACAACAACAACAACAACAACAACAACAATAGCAACAGCAACAGCAGCAGCAGCAGCAGCAGCAGCAACCCCCCAATGTCAGCAGCAGCGCGAGCAGCAATAGAGACGTGCGCTGTTACAGCTGAGGCACCTGCGATATTGTATGGAGTATGGCAGGCGCGCCCAGGTCCAGAGCTGGCTCGACGCTATCGACCCATCCCATTCACGGTTGAACTGAAGCACCATCACCACTAGCCGGAAGCGCAAGCGAGGACCAGCAAGAGCAGCGCTGCAGCCAATGTCGTCTCACGATCAGAATCACATTCCATTTGAAGGCCCACGTAGACGCGGGCGCGGTCGTGGTGCAGTGCTTGAGCACCGCGCCGCTAGCACCGGCGGCCTCGATGTCAACGCCCACCTCAACACTGATGAGAATGACGGCCTTGACCTCGGCCTCGAAGATGTCAATCTCACACCGCACCCTAAGAAGAGGCGATATGCAACAGGCACCGCGATAGCAACTTCCGACGACGCCGCCTCTGATCACTCGTCGCGCTCCTCCCTCAGCCTCCCGCCGTCGTTGTCCGGCGCCGACAGTCCAATAAAAGGCTCCCGATCCAGCAGCCCTATAAAGCACCTCTTGCGCGTCGCCATGCGCAAAGACGAGCCCATCCATGTACGCGAATACAACCCCGGCCAGTCCGTCAGCGACGAGTTCCCTCATGCGCTTGCTGACATGTGGGCAACGTTGCGGAAGTGCTCGCGTCGGGCAGTCATACCTAGTACGCTCGAGGGCGACATTCGCCGGCACTTTCCGTCTGATGCAGACTTGCTGGACGCTCGGGACTTCCTCGACGCCCCGTCCAAGCTGACCATGGAGCACTTGAACGACTTGCTACGCGGCGCACATAAGTCGTTCATGAAGACCGAGCCGCACTGGAATTGCGCGTCGCACTTTCCTGCGCTGGACCGTGCCGTCCAGACGGCGAAGATTGTCAACTGTGACGACGTCAGTATCGAGAACATGTGAGTGAGACTTCTCTTCTGCCACCCTTCTCTCGCATCTCCCATCTCGCATTTCGCATTTTGCACCTCTCACCTCTTTCCGTATGCTCCACTCACAAGCTAATGCACCTACCCCTCCAGCACCCTCGCCGACATCCTCCCCCAATACAACCTCCGCGACGAAACCATGGCTCCTTACAACCCCTCCTCCGCCATCTCCCTCCCCTCCGCCGCCACAACCACCACACCTTCGTCCCGCGTCGACCTCGCCCTCACCATCGGCCTCACCGCCGCCGAAAACGAGATCCTCTCCAACCACAACATCACCCATATCAACCACACCGCCTTTGACTCCCTTACCCGCAGCCCCATCGCCGTCTCCGTCGAGGCCAAGCGATCGGGCGAAGGAAAAGACAAGTCGCAATACCAGCTCGCCGTGTGGGTAAGTGCGCAGTTCCGGCGGCTGGAGGAGCTGTTTGGACGCGAAAAGGTGCAGCAGCTGGCATGGCTGCCGCTACTGCGTGTGCAGGGCGAGCACTGGCACTTTCTTGCCGCTGTGCGCGTGGGGAGGAGCGGCCCTAGTGGAGGCATGCAGACCGTGATCTGGAGTGAGATTAGTCTCGGCAGCATGAGGGAGGTGCTGGGCGTGTTCCACGTGCTGGCCGCGCTGCATGTGCTGGTTGAATGGGCGGATACAACGTTTAGACAGTGGTTTGCGGGTTGCATTCAGGCGTTGGGCGTGGGTGACTTGGAGCAGCAAACGGGAGGGTAGAAGAAGAAGAAGGATGTAGATCGGAGAGAGAGAGACTTGACTATTGAAGTATATATTTTCTGGTATCTCCTGTGAAGAACCTGATTCCCTCGACTCAGCTGGCAGTTTTTGCCCCAATACATATGTCCTACACGTCGTTCATTGACCTCAGCTTTTCTTGTCTCTCTCCCCGCCAAGGGTGGTTGTATTAAAGCAGCCAAATTTCCCATTGTCTTTATCGGGGCGTAGCCGGCGAGTTCTACCGAGTAAGAAACCAGCTGGGCGTATCACAACCGATATTTTACGATGGTGGGTGAACCGGCATGCAAGCAAAAATCCCCCTGTTGCCTTCAATCTAGTTAACCAAGATATACAGTGCAGTTGGGCTAACGCAACACACAACGAGAGGCGATATCAAGAGTGCAAGCCACTATGCTCGTCGATCAAAGCTTGAAGCTTCGGATCAAAGAGCTCTAATTGCGCAACTATGTCTCTTTAGGCACTGCGATTGTGATTTGGGACATGAGAGCTCTGAATGAAGGGGAATTGCTGGGAGTCGCTGAGGTAATTGCGAAGACGGCTTTTAAATTCGCCTAATTCAGTTTGTTTTAAGAGACTTAATCTAATTAAAACAGTTCTAGACTTATAACTATATAATAATCTCTAAAGATCTGTAGAGAGCAACTTTTCCTATTCAATTAAGAGACAGCGTGTGTAGATGGACGTACAATTGACTGTACGACACAGCAGCGAAACCAGAAGCGAAATTGCAGGAGACATTGATCAATCAAACGCACGGATTACGCTGTAGAAATGCAGCAAATCTTGTCAATAGGCGCTCACAGCGTCTGACAACTACGTAAGTATTATTCTTTGTTATTCGTCGCACGCCTCTATGTGTTCACCTTGTCAGCCACCATGTAAACAGGCCACGTATTCGTAAGCTACGATTTGACTATTGAACCCAACAGACCAGCTCTGGATATAGGTTCTGCGAATGGGGTTTTTGTCAGCTTGACATTCATGATACTTATCAGCTTGTAGTGCCGAGACAGTGAGGGAAACAGTAACTTTCATCGCAATTCTATGGAGAAAATAAACGCTCACATATATACCAGCGAGGTTTCCTCTTGTATCTAATTGCGGCTATTCTGCAGGGTCTTTTCGTATGGATCGGCCCAATCTCTGTGCTTTTCGAACTGCCTGGGCCTTGACAATGGAATCAAATAGAAAGTGAGTGTGTAACAACGAGCTCAATTGAGCGAAACGATCGTTGATGCTAGCAATGGATGAACGAAAGAACTCTCAGCACGAAATAGAGCCGGGTTTGAATCTATCAAAGTCGAGAGAACCTCTAGAGAGGCGAAGGCGGGTCTTCCGGTCGAAGTGACACGGAGCATCTAGCTCTGAGAGCTTACGCGTGAGCATCACAGGTGTCAGAGTTTCTGTTTATTTTTGGGTGCTCTCGTTAACGCTTGATAATGTTTTCATTATCTTTCCCTTTATCAGCTTGCAGATTGTCCCGCTTTTGCTCTGTTTCTACATTCGGACCTGGCTAATTAGAAAGGGAACGAGATATACTACCAAAATCAGGCTCAGTGACAGTGCAAGTGAAAGTAACATTGTGTACTGTAAAGAAGAGCGCCTTTTGGTTATCTCTGGATCTTTGGCGATCCCGATGGAAACGCGGAATTAACATCAGAGCTGGGCCGAACAGGAGACAAGGGAGCTTGCCAAGGAGGCTCGTCGACCACCAGAGGCCGAAAAATGTAAGTCGAGACTCTCCAGCGATACCTTTAGTGAATCCGAATCCAGGTTCGTCTTGGAGTGAGAAACCCTTCGACACATCTTCGCTCTTGTGAATATATTTATCAGTTGCCATCGTCTTTTCTTGAAACAGGAGAAGCAGTTTGGCCGAGTATGTAGCATTCGTTAAAAGTGATATGCTGCCAACCAAAGTCAGAAATCCTGTGCTGATAGAAAGGAGAAGGGCGTATGAGCCGAGTTGCACACTGGTCGCGTCTATTTTCTGAGTAGAAGTCCACGGGGCTAATGCTGTAGCGAGACAAATACCCAGCAAGACGGCGACGTTGCCGATAACCTTTTCGAGCGCAGTGTCTGTTGCCTTTTCATACGCCTTTATCTCTGTCTCGCGTAGCGGCTTGACGGACTCGTCAAATTTGCTCTCAATCTTGTCTTCCGTCTTGAGATAATATTCTCGTTCTATATTATCGATTGACAAGGGTGAAAAGTCACAATCTGGCTCCGGGAAACTTATTTCCTCGGAGTAATAAAGAGGGCGATGAGTATTTGAACGCTTCATCGTACCGAATAACTGGAGATCAAGACTTCTCGAGTCTATACTGGATCCAAATGGATCTCTGCGAAATGGGTAGTCACGCTTGTCAAGTTTCATGAAGAACATAACATCATCAATATGACGCTTGTATAGCTCGGTTTTTTGAAATATAAACTCCTTGCAGATGATTGTCCAGCATGTTTGAAAAAGCACAAATGTAAAGTTGCGATAGAGTAAAATCGTAATGCGGAATTGGTGTCCAATATTCACAATTGCATATATACCAACCAATATCAAGCGGACTTTGCTGTCGTTAGTAATGTTGTCACTCACGAAGCCGTTATAAACCAGTGTGTTGACAATCATGACAAGGACAAGCCAGAAGCTAACGGTGTTCCATATTGCAATTTGGACCAGGCTTTTCATAACCGGCGAGAAGATTTTGACGATAACCATAAAGCTCCCAGATTGGATAGAAGTGTTGAAATCTTTGACATCGTCAGAACCCAGAGGCTTATTGAACAACTCTTCCATTCTCATGCGGAACAGCACCCAGGGAAATGAATATGTATCAGGAGGATCTTTCGAGGTACGAAGATAATGGTTTGGCCAAGTCAATGACAGAACAGCGGCTATATTGTCCTCTAGGAATTTCGAGGGTAAGACGATTTCATTCGATAATGTTGTGGTGTATCTCATCAGGAGCCAGTAGGTTGTCACTGTTAGCAGGAATGCCAAACCCGTCAGAGTGGTATTAATCTCCTTGCTGAGTGTAGCGGTTTGGATTGTGATAGCACTGCTATTATGTGTAGGTGAGCCCACAGGTTGCGAGTCTCGGGCTATACTGAGGTTAAGCTTATGTTCGGCTTCAAACAATGGCCAGCAGCCTCCAGAAGCAACCCAGACGAGTATGACAATGAGGTGATGCATGCTTATATGAAGCTTCATTTTAGAAAATCGGGGTTGAAAGAGAGTATTTAAGATCAATAATGACGAAGTAAGATGTTTGCATAAGTAATAAATCGATGACCGTGCTGGCTAATCAATGGATAGTGTGTAAATAGCAAGTTGTTCTACTGTGCATTGCGAAAGTGTTGCAATTCCTTGGCGCTACCCTCGAATTGCTGGCGCCGCGGGGCAGAATTGCGGTGTGGGCAGAGGATGGCCATTTACCACCTAATTATCGTAGTAGAATGCCCAAAATTGCCCAGATAGTAAAATTGACTCTCTTGTGACCTTGCTGCCGAAATTTCGAGATAGAAAACCATGGTGTTGAATCGCGAGAAGCGTTCAAACGCAGGGAGAGCCCCACGGCGCCTTGATGACGCAGATAGAGAT